>NC_091340.1:7680485-7962985 GCF_038502225.1 Cherax quadricarinatus
TGGTAGGTTTTTCAATCACCGTAGCAACAATCTGATTGATCAGGGAGCCGATTAAAGGCCTTAGGTCTACTTGTGAGACTTGAGTAATTTTATAAGTTTGAAGTTAGTCAAAACTTTGTGAGATAAAGATTGAAAAACTTAAGTTTCTTAAGAGGGAAATGTAGCTCTGTGAGGAGAGGCATCAGTATGTTAGTGGCACTCTCTATACTGGTGCCAGGAGTATTAGTGGCACTCTCTATACTGGTGCCAGGAGTATGTTAGTGGCACTCTCTATACTGGTGCCAGGAGTATGTTAGTGGCACTCTCTATACTGGTGCCAGGAGTATTAGTGGCACTCTCTATACTGGTGCCAGGAGTATGATAGTGACACTCTCTATACTGGTGCCAGGAGTATGTTAGTGGCACTCTCTATACTGGTGCCAGGAGTATGTTAGTGACACTCTCTATACTGGTGCCAGGAGTATTAGTGGCACTCTCTATACTGGTGCCAGGAGTATGATAGTGGCACTCTCTATACTGGTGCCAGGAGTATTAGTGGCACTCTCTATACTGGTGCCAGGAGTATTAGTGGCACTCTCTATACTGGTGCCAGGAGTATTAGTGACACTCTCTATACTGGTGCCAGGAGTATGTTAGTGGCACTCTCTATACTGGTGCCAGGAGTATTAGTGACACTCTCTATACTGGTGCCAGGAGTATGTTAGTGGCACTCTCTATACTGGTGCCAGGAGTATTAGTGACACTCTCTATACTGGTGCCAGGAGTATGTTAGTGGCACTCTCTATACTGGTGCCAGGAGTGTTAGTGACACTCTCTATACTGGTGCCAGGAGTATGTTAGTGGCACTCTCTATACTGGTGCCAGGAGTATGTTAGTGGCACTCTCTATACTGGTGCCAGGAGTATGTTAGTGGTACTCTCTATACTGGTGCCAGGAGTATGTTAGTGGCACTCTCTATACTGGTGCCAGGAGTTTGTTAGTGGCACTCTCTATACTGGTGCCAGGAGTATGTTAGTGGCACTCTCTATACTGGTGCCAGGAGTATGTTAGTGGCACTCTCTATACTGGTGCCAGGAGTATGTTAGTGGCACTCTCTATACTGGTGCCAGGAGTATGTTAGTGGCACTCTCTATACTGGTGCCAGGAGTATGTTAGTGGTACTCTCTATACTGGTGCCAGGAGTATGTTAGTGGCACTCTCTATACTGGTGCCAGGAGTATGTTAGTGGCACTCTCTATACTGGTGCCAGGAGTGTTAGTGACACTCTCTATACTGGTGCCAGGAGTATGTTAGTGGCACTCTCTATACTGGTGCCAGGAGTATTAGTGGCACTATACTGGTGCCAGGAGTATGTTAGTGGCACTCTCTATACTGGTGCCAGGAGTATGTTAGTGGTACTCTCTATACTGGTGCCAGGAGTATGTTAGTGGCACTCTCTATACTGGTGCCAGGAGTATGTTAGTGGCACTCTCTATACTGGTGCCAGGAGTATTAGTGGCACTCTCTATACTGGTGCCAGGAGTATGTTAGTGGCACTCTCTATACTGGTGCCAGGAGTATGTTAGTGGCACTCTCTATACTGGTGCCAGGAGTATGTTAGTGGCACTCTCTATACTGGTGCCAGGAGTATGTTAGTGGCACTCTCTATACTGGTGCCAGGAGTATGTTAGTGGCACTCTCTATACTGGTGCCAGGAGTATTAGTGGTACTCTCTATACTGGTGCCAGGAGTATGTTAGTGGCACTCTCTATACTGGTGCCAGGAGTATGTTAGTGGCACTCTCTATACTGGTGCCAGGAGTATGTTAGTGGCACTCTCTATACTGGTGCCAGGAGTATGTTAGTGGCACTCTCTATACTGGTGCCAGGAGTGTTAGTGGCACTCTCTATACTGGTGCCAGGAGTATGTTAGTGGCACTCTCTATACTGGTGCCAGGAGTATGTTAGTGGCACTCTCTATACTGGTGCCAGGAGTATGTTAGTGGCACTCTCTATACTGGTGCCAGGAGTATGTTAGTGGCACTCTCTATACTGGTGCCAGGAGTATGTTAGTGGCACTCTCTATACTGGTGCCAGGAGTATGTTAGTGGCACTCTCTATACTGGTGCCAGGAGTATGTTAGTGGCACTCTCTATACTGGTGCCAGGAGTATGTTAGTGGCACTCTCTATACTGGTGCCAGGAGTATGTTAGTGGCACTCTCTATACTGTTGCCAGGAGTATGTTAGTGGCACTCTCTATACTGGTGCCAGGAGTATGTTAGTGGCACTCTCTATACTGGTGCCAGGAGTATGTTAGTGGCACTCTCTATACTGGTGCCAGGAGTATTAGTGGCACTCTCTATACTGGTGCCAGGAGTATGTTAGTGGCACTCTCTATACTGGTGCCAGGAGTATGTTAGTGGCACTCTCTATACTGGTGCCAGGAGTATTAGTGGCACTCTCTATACTGGTGCCAGGAGTATGTTAGTGGCACTCTATACTGGTGCCAGGAGTATGTTAGTGGCACTCTCTATACTGGTGCCAGGAGTATGTTAGTGGCACTCTCTATACTGGTGCCAGGACCATTAGTGGCACTCTCTATACTGGTGCCAGGAGTATGTTAGTGGCACTCTCTATACTGGTGCCAGGAGTATTAGCGGCACTCTCTATACCGGTGCCAGGAGTATGTTAGTGGCACTCTATACTGGCGCCAGGAGTATGTTACTGGTACTCTCTATACTGGTGCCAGGAGTATGTTAGTGGCACTCTATACTGGTGCCAGGAGTTTGTTAGTGGCACTCTATACTGGTGCCAGGAGTATGTTAGTGGCACTCTCTATACTGGTGCCAGGAGTATGTTAGTGGCACTCTCTATACTGGTGCCAGAAGTATTAGTGGCACTCTATACTGGTGCCAGGAGTGTTAGTGGCACTCTCTATACTGGCGCCAGGAGTATGTTAGTGACACTCTCTATACTGGTGCCAGGAGTATTAGTGGCACTCTCTATACTGGTGCCAGGAGTATGTTAGTGGCACTCTCTATACTGGTGCCAGGAGTATGTTAGTGGCACTCTCTATACTGGTGCCAGGAGTATGTTAGTGGCACTCTCTATACTGGTGCCATGAGTGTGTTAGTAGCACTCTTTATACTGGTGCCAGGAGTGTGTTAATGGCACTATATACTGGTGCCAGGAGTGTGTTAGAGTGGCACTCACAATATACTGGTGCCAGGAGTGTTAGTGGCACTCTCCATATACTGGTGCCAGGAGTGTTAGTGGCACTCTCCGTGTTTTGGTGCCAGGAGTGTTAGTGGCACTCTCTATACTGGTGCCAGGAGTGTTAGTGGCACTCTCTATACTGGTGCCAGGAGTGTGTTAGTGGCACTCTCTATATTGGTGCCAGGAGTGTGTTAATGGCACTCTGTATACTTGTGCCAGGAGTGTGTTAATGGCACACTCTACTGGTGCCAGGAGTGTGTTAATGGCACTCTATATACTGGTGCTAGGAGTGTGTTAGAGACTGGCACTCACAATATGCTGGTGCCAGGAGTGTGTTAGAGACTGGCACTCACAATATACTGGTGCCAGAGTGTGTTAGAAAGTAGCGCTCACAATATACTGGTGCCAGGAGTGTGTTAGTGGCACTCTCTATACTGGTGCCAGGAGTGTGTTAATGGCACTCTATATACTGGTGCTAGAAGTGTGTTAGAGACTGGCACTCACAATATACTGGTGCCAGGAGTGTGTTAGTGGCACTCTCTATACTGGTGCCAGGAGTGTGTTAATGGCACTCTATATACTGGTGCTAGGAGTGTGTTAGAGACTGGCACTCACAATATACTGGTGCCAGGAGTGTGTTAAACAGTGACACTCACAATATACTGGTGCCAGGAGTGTGTTAGAGAGCGGCACTCCCAATTTACTAGTGCCAGGCTCACCTGACAAGCTCCTCACTCTTCTAGTATACTACTCAAGGTTAGATATGGTAAGTCAGCATCTCTGTGTACAGTGGTGCTAGATACAGTGGAACACTGGTTCACCACCTGGTGTGTACAGTGGTCCTAGATACAGTGGAACACTAGTTCACCACCTGGTGTGTACAGTGGTGCTAGATACAGTGGAACACTCGTTCACCACCTGGTGTGTACGGTGATGCTAGATACAGTGAAACACTGGTTCACCACCTGGTGTGTACAGTGGTGCTAGATACAGTGGAACACTGGTTCACAACCTGGTGTGTACAGTGGTGCTAGATACAGTGGAACACTGGTTCACCACCTGGTGTGTACGGTGATGCTAGATACAGAGGAACACTGGTTCACCACCTGGTGTGTACAGTGGTGCTAGATACAGTGAAACACTGGTTCACCACCTGGTGTGTAGAGTGGTGCTAGATACAGTGGAACACTGGTTCACCACCTGGTGTGTACGGTGATGCTAGATACAGTGAAACACTGGTTCACCACCTGGTGTGTACAGTGGTGCTAGATACAGTGGAATACTGGTTCACCACCTGGTGTGTACGGTGATGCTAGATACAGTGAAACACTGGTTCACCACCTGGTGTGTACAGTGGTGCTAGATACAGTGGAACACTAGTTCTCCACCTGATGTGTACAGTGGTGCTAGATACAGTGGAACACTGGTTCACCACCTGGTGTGTACAGTGGTGCTAGATACAGTGGAACACTGGTTCACCACCTGGTGTGTAGAGTGGTGCTAGATACAGTGGAACACTGGTTCACCACCTGGTGTGTACAGTGGTGCTAGATGCAGTGGAACACTGGTTCGCCACCTGGTGTGTACAGTGGTGCTAGATGCAGTGGAACACTGGTTCGCCACCTGGTGTGTACAGTGTTGCTAGATACAGTGGAACATTGATTCACCACCTGGTGTGTACAGTGGAACACTGGTTCACCACCTGGTGTGTACAGTGGTGCAAGATACAGTGAAACACTGGTTCACCACCTGGTGTGTACAGTGGTGCTAGATACAGTGCAACACTGGTTCACCACCTGGTGTGTACAGTGGTGCTAGATACAGTGGAACACTGGTTCACCACCTGGTGTGTACAGTGGTGCTAGATACAGTGGAACATTGGTTCACCACCTGGTGTGTACAGTGGTGCTAGATACAGTGGAACACTGGTTCACCACCTGGTGTGTACAGTGGTGCTAGATACAGTGGAACACTGGTTCACCCCCTGGTGTGTACAGTGGTGCTAGATACAGTGGAATATTGGTTCACCACCTGGTGTGTACAGTGGAACACTGGTTCACCACCTGGTGTGTACAGTGGTGCAAGATACAGTGAAACACTGGTTCACCACCTGGTGTGTACAGTGGTGCTAGATACAGTGGCGCACTGGTTCACCACCTGGTGTGTACAGTGGTTCTACATACAGTGGAACACTGGTTCACCACCTGGTGTGTACAGTGGTGCTAGATACAGTGGAACATTGGTTCACCACCTGGTGTGTACAGTGGTGCTAGATACAGTGGAACACAGGTTCACCACCTGGTGTGTACAGTGGTGCTAGATACAGTGGAGCACTTGTTCACCACCTGGTGTGTACAGTGGTGCTAGATACAGTGGAACACTGGTTCACCACCTGGTGTGTACAGTGGTGCTAGATACAGTGGAACACTAGTTCACCACCTGGTGTGTAGAGTGGTGCTAGATACAGTGGAACACTGGTTCACCATCCGATGTGTACAGTGGTGCTAGATACAGTGGAACACTGGTTCACCACCTGGTGTGTACAGTGGTGCTAGATACAGTGGAACACTGGTTCACCACCTGGTGTGTACAGTGGTGCTATATACAGTGGAACACTAGTTCACCACCTGGTGTGTACAGTGGTGCTAGATACAGTGGAACACTGGTTCACCACCTGGTGTGTACAGTGGTGCTAGATACAGTGGAACACTGGTTCACCACCTTGTGTGTACAGTGGTGCTAGATACAGTGGAACACTGGTTCACCACCTGGTGTGTACAGTGGTGCTAGATACAGTGCAACACTGGTTCACCACTTGGTGTGTACAGTGGTGCTAGATACAGTGGAACACTGGTTCACCACCTGGTGTGTACAGTGGTGCTAGATACATTGGAACACTGGTTCACCACCTGGTGTGTACAGTGGTGCTAGATACAGTGGAGCACTGGTTCACCACCTGGTGTGTACAGTGGTGCTAGATACAGTGGAACACTGGTTCACCACCTGGTGTGTACAGTGGTGCTAGATACAGTGGAACACTGGTTCACCACCTGGTGTGTACAGTGGTGCTAGATACAGTGGAACATTGGTTCACCACCTGGTGTGTACAGTGGTGCTAGATACAGTGGAACACTGGTTCACCACCTGTTGTGTACAGTGGTGCTAGATACAGTGGAACACTGGTTCACCACCTGGTGTGTACAGTGGTGCTAGATACAGTGGAACATTGGTTCACCACCTGGTGTGTACAGTGGTGCTAGATACAGTGGAACACTGGTTCACCACCTGGTGTGTACAGTGGTGCTAGATACATTGAAACACTGGTTCACCACCTGGTGTGTACAGTGGTGCTAGATACAGTGGAACACTGGTTCACCACCTGGTGTGTAGAGTGGTGCTAGATACAGTGGAACACTGGTTCACCACCTGGTGTGTACAGTGGTGGTAGATACATTGGAACACTGGTTCACCACCTGGTGTGTACAGTGGTGCTAGATACAGTGGAATACTGGTTCACCACCAGGTGTGTACGGTGATGCTAGATACAGTGAAACACTGGTTCACCACCTGGTGTGTACAGTGGTGCTAGATACAGTGGAAAACTAGTTCTCCACCTGGTGTGTACAGTGGTGCTAGATACAGTGGAACACTGGTTCACCACCTGGTGTGTACAGTGGTGCTAGATACAGTGGAACACTGGTTCACCACCTGGTGTGTAGAGTGGTGCTAGATACAGTGCAACACTGGTTCACCACCTGGTGTGTACAGTGGTGCTAGATGCAGTGGAACACTGGTTCGCCACCTGGTGTGTACAGTGGTGCTAGATGCAGTGGAACACTATTTCGCCACCTGGTGTGTACAGTGTTGCTAGATACAGTGGAACATTGATTCACCACCTGGTGTGTACAGTGGAACACTGGTTCACCACCTGGTGTATACAGTGGTGCAAGATACAGTGAAACACTGGTTGATCACCTGGTGTGTACAGTGGTGCTAGATACATTGGAACACTGGTTCACCACCTGGTGTGTACAGTGGTGCTAGATACAGTGGAACACTGGTTCACCACATGGTGTGTACAGTGGTGCTAGATACAGTGGAACACTGGATCACCACCTGGTGTGTACAGTGATGCTAGATACAGTGGAACACTGGTTCACCACCTGGTGTGTACAGTGGTGCTAGGTACAGTGGAACACTGGTTCACCACCTGGTGTGTACAGTGGTGCTAGATACAGTGGAATATTAGTTCACCACCTGGTGTGTACAGTGGAACACTGGTTCACCACCTGGTGTGTACAGTGGTGCAAGATACAGTGAAACACTGGTTCACCACCTGGTGTGTACAGTGGTGCTAGATACAGTGGAACATTGGTTCACCACCTGGTGTGTACAGTGGTGCTAGATACAGTGGAACACTGGTTCACCACCTGGTTTGTACAGTGGTGCTAGATACAGTGGAACATTGGTTCACCACCTGGTGTGTACAGTGGTGCTAGATACAGTGGAACACTGGTTCACCACCTGTTGTGTACAGTGGTGCTAGATACAGTGGAACACTGGTTCACCACCTGGTGTGTACAGTGGTGCTAGATACAGTGGAACATTGGTTCACCACCTGGTGTGTACAGTGGTGCTAGATACAGTGGAACACTGGTTCACCACCTGGTGTGTACAGTGGTGCTAGATACATTGAAACACTGGTTCACCACCTGGTGTGTACAGTGGTGCTAGATACAGTGGAACACTGGTTCACCACCTGGTGTGTAGAGTGGTGCTAGATACAGTGGAACACTGGTTCACCACCTGGTGTGTACAGTGGTGCTAGATACAGTGGAACACTGGTTCACCACCTGGTGTGTACAGTGGTGCTAGATACAGTGGAATACTGGTTCACCACCTGGTGTGTACGGTGATGCTAGATACAGTGAAACACTGGTTCACCACCTGGTGTGTACAGTGGTGCTAGATACAGTGGAAAACTAGTTCTCCACCTGGTGTGTACAGTGGTGCTAGATACAGTGGAACACTGGTTCACCACCTGGTGTGTACAGTGGTGCTAGATACAGTGGAACACTGGTTCACCACCTGGTGTGTAGAGTGGTGCTAGATACAGTGCAACACTGGTTCACCACCTGGTGTGTACAGTGGTGCTAGATGCAGTGGAACACTGGTTCGCCACCTGGTGTGTACAGTGGTGCTAGATGCAGTGGAACACTATTTCGCCACCTGGTGTGTACAGTGTTGCTAGATAGAGTGGAACATTGATTCACCACCTGGTGTGTACAGTGGAACACTGGTTCACCACCTGGTGTATACAGTGGTGCAAGATACAGTGAAACACTGGTTGATCACCTGGTGTGTACAGTGGTGCTAGATACAGTGGAACACTGGTTCACCACCTGGTGTGTACAGTGGTGCTAGATACAGTGGAACACTGGTTCACCACATGGTGTGTACAGTGGTGCTAGATACAGTGGAACACTGGTTCACCACCTGGTGTGTACAGTGGTGCTAGATACAGTGGAACACTGGTTCACCACCTGGTATGTACAGTGGTGCTAGGTACAGTGGAACACTGGTTCACCACCTGGTGTGTACAGTGGTGCTAGATACAGTGGAATATTAGTTCACCACCTGGTGTGTACAGTGGAACACTGGTTCACCACCTGGTGTGTACAGTGGTGCAAGATACAGTGAAACACTGGTTCACCACCTGGTGTGTACAGTGGTGCTAGATACAGTGGAACATTGGTTCACCACCTGGTGTGTACAGTGGTGCTAGATACAGTGGAACACAGGTTCACCACCTGGTGTGTACAGTTGTGCTAGATACAGTGGAGCACTGGTTCACCACCTGGTGTGTACAGTGGTGCTAGATACAGTGGAACACTGGTTCACCACCTGGTGTGTACAGTGGTGCTAGATACAGTGGAACACTAGTTCACCACCTGGTGTGTAGAGTGCTGCTAGATACAGTGGAACACTGGTTCACCATCCGATGTGTACAGTGGTGCTAGATACAGTGGAACACTGGTTCACCACCTGGTGTGTACAGTGGTGCTAGATACAGTGGAACACTGGTTCACCACCTGGTGTGTACAGTGGTGCTATATACAGTGGAACACTAGTTCACCACCTGGTGTGTACAGTGGTGCTAGATACAGTGGAACACTGGTTCACCACCTGGTGTGTACAGTGGTGCTAGATACAGTGGAACACTGGTTCACCACCTGGTGTGTACAGTGGTGCTAGATACAGTGGAACACTGGTTCACCACCTGTTGTGTACGGTGATGCTAGATACAGTGAAACACTGGTTCACCACCTGGTGTGAAGAGTGGTGCTAGATACAGTGGAACACTGGTTCACCACCTGGTGTGTAGAGTGGTGCTAGATACAGTGGAACACTGGTTCACCACCTGGTGTGTACAGTGGTGCTAGATACAGTGGAACACTGGTTCACCACCTGGTGTGTACAGTGGTGCTAGATACAGTGGAACACTGGTTCACCACCTGGTGTGTACAGTGGTGCTAGATACAGTGGAACACTGTTTCACCACCTGGTGTGTACAGTGGTGCTATATACAGTGGAACACTAGTTCACCACCTGGTGTGTACAGTGGTGCTAGATACAGTGGATCAATGGTTCACCACCTGGTGTGTACAGTGGTGCTAGATACAGTGAAACACTGGTTCACCACCTGGTGTGTACAGTGGTGCTAGATACAGTGGAACACTGGTTCACCACCTGGTGTGTACAGTGGTGCTAGATACAGTGGAACACTGGTTCACCACCTGGTATGTACAGTGGTGCTAGATACAGTGGAACACTGGTTCACCACCTGGTGTGTACAGTGGTGCTAGATACAGTGGAACACTGGTTCGCCACCTGGTGTGTACGGTGGTGCTAGATACAGTGGAACACTGGTTCACCACCTGGTGTGTACGGTGGTGCTAGATACAGTGGAAAACTGGTTCACCACCTGGTGTGTACAGTGGTGCAAGATACAGTGAAACTGGTTCACCACCTGGTGTGTACAGTGGTGCAAGATACAGTGGAACACTGGTTCACCACCTGGTGTGTACAGTGGTGCTAGATACAGTGGAACACTGGTTCACCCCCTGGTGTGTACAGTGGTGCTAGATACAGTGGAACACTGGTTCACCACCTGGTGTGTACAGTGGTGCTAGATACAGTGGAACACTGGTTCACCACCTGGTGTGTACAGTGGTGCTAGATGCAGTGGAACACTGGTTCACCACCTGGTGTGTACAGTGGTGCTAGATACAGTGGAACACTGGTTCACCACCTGGTGTGTACAGTGGTGCTAGATACAGTGGAACACTGGTTCACCACCTGGTGTGTACAGTGGTGCTAAATACAGTGGAACACTGGTTCACCACCTGGTGTGTACAGTGGTGCTAGATACAGTGGAACACTGGTTCACCACCTGGTGTGTAGAGTGGTGCTAGATACAGTGGAACACTGGTTCACCACCTGGTGTGTACAGTGGTGCTAGATACAGTGGAACACTGGTTCACCACCTGGTGTGTACAGTGGTGCTAGATACAGTGGAACACTGGTTCACCACCTGGTGTGTACAATGGTGCTAGATACAGTGGAACATTGGTTCGCCACCTGGTGTGTACAGTGGTGCTAGATACAGTGGAACACTGGTTCACCACCTGGTGTGTACGGTGGTGCTAGATACAGTGGAACACTGGTTCACCACCTGGTGTGTACAGTGGTGCTAGATACAGTGGAACACTGGTTCACCACCTGGTGTGTACAGTGGTGCTAGATACAGTGAAACACTGGTTCACCACCTGGTGTGTACAGTGGTGCTAGATACAGTGGAACACTGGTTCACCACCTGGTGTGTACAGTGGTGCTAGATACAGTGGAACACTGGTTCACCACCTGGTGTGTACAGTGGTGCTAGATACAGTGGAACACTGGTTCACCACCTGGAGTGTACAGTGGTGCTAGATACAGTGGAACACTGGTTCACCACCTGGTGTGTACAGTGGTGCTAGATACAGTGGAACACTGGTTCACCACCTGGTGTGTACAGTGGTGCTAGATACAGTGGAACACTGGTTCACCACCTTGTGTGTACAGTGGTGCTAGATACAGTGGAACACTGGTTCACCACCTGGTGTGTACAGTGGTGCTAGATACAGTGCAACACTGGTTCACCACCTGGTGTGTACAGTGGTGCTAGATACAGTGGAACACTGGTTCACCACCTGGTGTGTACAGTGGTGCTAGATACAGTGGAACACTGGTTCACCACCTGGTGTGTACAGTGGTGCTAGATACAGTGGAGCACTGGTTCACCACCTGGTGTGTACAGTGGTGCTAGATACAGTGGAACACTGGTTCACCACCTGGTGTGTACAGTGGTGCTAGATACAGTGGAACACTGGTTCACCACCTGGTGTGTACAGTGGTGCTAGATACAGTGGAACATTGGTTCACCACCTGGTGTGTACAGTGGTGCTAGATACAGTGGAACACTGGTTCACCACCTGTTGTGTACAGTGGTGCTAGATACAGTGGAACACTGGTTCACCACCTGGTGTGTACAGTGGTGCTAGATACAGTGGAACATTGGTTCACCACCTGGTGTGTACAGTGGTGCTAGATACAGTGGAACACTGGTTCACCACCTGGTGTGTACAGTGGTGCTAGATACATTGAAACACTGGTTCACCACCTGGTGTGTACAGTGGTGCTAGATACAGTGGAACACTGGTTCACCACCTGGTGTGTAGAGTGGTGCTAGATACAGTTGAACACTGGTTCACCACCTGGTGTGTACAGTGGTGCTAGATACAGTGGAACACTGGTTCACCACCTGGTGTGTACATTGGTGCTAGATACAGTGGAATACTGGTTCACCACCTGGTGTGTACGGTGATGCTAGATACAGTGAAACACCGGTTCACCACCTGGTGTGTACAGTGGTGCTAGATACAGTGGAAAACTAGTTCTCCACCTGGTGTGTACAGTGGTGCTAGATACAGTTGAACACTAGTTCACCACCTGGTGTGTACAGTGGTGCTAGATACAGTGGAACACTGGTTCACCACCTGGTGTGTAGAGTGGTGCTAGATACAGTGCAACACTGGTTCACCACCTGGTGTGTACAGTGGTGCTAGATGCAGTGGAACACTGGTTCGCCACCTGGTGTGTACAGTGGTGCTAGATGCAGTGGAACACTGGTTCGCCACCTGGTGTGTACAGTGTTGCTAGATACAGTGGAACATTGATTCACCACCTGGTGTGTACAGTGGAACACTGGTTCACCACCTGGTGTATACAGTGGTGCAAGATACAGTGAAACACTGGTTGATCACCTGGTGTGTACAGTGGTGCTAGATACAGTGGAACACTGGTTCACCACCTGGTGTGTACAGTGGTGCTAGATACAGTGGAACACTGGTTCACCACATGGTGTGTACAGTGGTGCTAGATACAGTGGAACACTGGTTCACCACCTGGTGTGTACAGTGGTGCTAGATACAGTGGAACACTGGTTCACCACCTGGTGTGTACAGTGGTGCTAGGTACAGTGGAACACTGGTTCACCACCTGGTGTGTACAGTGGTGCTAGATACAGTGGAATATTAGTTCACCACCTGGTGTGTACAGTGGAACACTGGTTCACCACCTGGTGTGTACAGTGGTGCAAGATACAGTGAAACACTGGTTCACCACCTGGTGTGTACAGTGGTGCTAGATAGAGTGGAACACTGGTTCACCACCTGGTGTGTTCAGTGGTGCTAGATACAGTGGAACACTGGTTCACCACCTGATGTGTACAGTGGTGCTAGATATAGTGGAACACTGGTTCACCACGTGGTGTGTACAGTGGTGCTAGATACAGTGGAACACTGGTTCACCACCCGATGTGTACAGTGGTGCTAGATACAGTGGAACACTGGTTCACCACCTGGTGTGTACAGTGGTGCTATATACAGTGGAACACTAGTTCACCACCTGGTATGTACAGTGGTGCTAGATACAGTGGAACACTGGTTCACCACCTGGTGTGTACAGTGGTGCTAGATACAGTGGAACACTGGTTCACCACCTGGTGTGTACAGTGGTGCTAGATACAGTGGAACACTGGTTCACCACGTGGTGTGTACAGTGGTGCTAGATACAGTGGAACACTGGTTCACCACCCGATGTGTACAGTGGTGCTAGATACAGTGGAACACTGGTTCACCACCTGGTGTGTACAGTGGTGCTATATACAGTGGAACACTAGTTCACCACCTGGTGTGTACAGTGGTGCTAGATACAGTGGAACACTGGTTCACCACCTGGTGTGTACAGTGGTGCTAGATACAGTGGAACACTGGTTCACCACCTGGTGTGTACAGTGGTGCTAGATACAGTGGAACACTGGTTCACCACCTGGTGTGTACAGTGGTGCTAGATACAGTGAAACACTGGTTCACCACCTGGTGTGTACAGTGGTGCTAGATACAGTGGAACACTGGTTCACCACCTGGTGTATACAGTGGTGCTAGATACAGTGGAACACTGGTTCACCACCTGGTGTGTACAGTGGTGCTAGATACAGTGGAACACTGGTTCACCACCTGGTGTGTACAGTGGTGCTAGATACAGTGGAACACTAGTTCACCACCTGGTGTGTAGAGTGGTGCTAGATACAGTGGATCACTGGTTCACCACCTGGTGTGTACAGTGGTGCTAGATACAGTTGAACACTGGTTAACCACCTGGTGTGTACAGTGGTGCTAGATACAGTGGAACACTGGTTCACCACCTGGTGTGTACAGTGGTGCTATATACAGTGGAACACTAGTTCACCACCTGGTATGTACAGTGGTGCTAGATACAGTGGAACACTGGTTCACCACCTGGTGTTTACAGTGGTGCTAGATACAGTGGAACACTGGTTCACCACCTGGTGTGTACAGTGGTGCTAGATACAGTGGAACACTGGTTCACCACCTGGTGTGTACAGTGGTGCTAGATACAGTGGAACATTGGTTCACCACCTGGTGTGTACAGTGGTGCTAGATACAGTGGAACACTGGTTCACCACCTGGTGTGTACGGTGGTGCTAGATAAAGTGGAACACTGGTTCACCACCTGGTGTGTACGGTGGTGCTAGATACAGTGGAACACTGGTTCACCACCTGGTGTGTACAGTGGTGCAAGATACAGTGAAACACTGGTTCACCACCTGGTGTGTACAGTGGTGCTAGATACAGTGGAACATTGGTTCACCACCTGGTGTGTACAGTGGTGCTAGATACAGTGGAACACTGGTTCACCACCTGGTGTGTACGGTGGTGCTAGATACAGTGGAACACTGGTTCACCACCTGGTGTGTACAGTGGTGCTAGATACAGTGGAACACTGGTTCACCACCTGGTGTGTACAGTGGTGCTAGATACAGTGGAACACTGGTTCACCACCTGGTGTGTACAGTGGTGCTAGATACAGTGGAACACTGGTTCACCACCTGGTGTGTACAGTGGTGCTAGATACAGTGGAACACTGGTTCACCACCTGGTGTGTACAGTGGTGCTAGATACAGTGGAACATTGGTTCACCACCTGGTGTGTACAGTGGTGCTAGATACAGTGGAACACTGGTTCACCACCTGGTGTGTACGGTGGTGCTAGATACAGTGGAACACTGGTTCACCACCTTGTGTGTACGGTGGTGCTAGATACAGTGGAACACTGGTTCACCACCTGGTGTGTACAGTGGTGCAAGATACAGTGAAACACTGGTTCACCACCTGGTGTGTACAGTGGTGCAAGATACAGTGGAACACTGGTTCACCACCTGGTGTGTACAGTGGTGCTAGATACAGTGGAACACTGGTTCACCCCCTGGTGTGTACAGTGGTGCTAGATACAGTGGAACACTGGTTCACCACCTGGTGTGTACAGTGGTGCTAGATACAGTGGAACACTGGTTCACCACCTGGTGTGTACAGTGGTGCTAGATACAGTGGAACACTGGTTCACCACCTGGTGTGTACGGTGGTGCTAGATACAGTGGAACACTGGTTCACCACCTGGTGTGTACAGTGGTGCTAGATACAGTGGAACACTGGTTCACCACCTGGTGTGTACAGTGGTGCTAGATACAGTGGAACATTGGTTCACCACCTGGTGTGTACACTGGTGCTAGATACAGTGGAACACTGGTTCACCACCTGGTGTGTACAGTGGTGCTAGATACAGTGGAACATTGGTTCACCACCTGGTGTGTACAGTGGTGCTAGATACAGTGGAACACTGGTTCACCACCTGGTGTGTACAGTGGTGCTAGATACAGTGGAACACTGGTTCACCACCTGGTGTGTACAGTGGTGCTAGATACAGTGGAACACTGGTTCACCACCTGGTGTGTACGGTGGTGCTAGATACAGTGGAACATTGGTTCACCACCTGGTGTGTACAGTGGTGCTAGATACAGTGGAACACTGGTTCACCACCTGGTGTGTACAGTGGTGCTAGATACAGTGGAACATTGGTTCACCACCTGGTGTGTACAGTGGTGCTAGATACAGTGGAACACTGGTTCATCACCTGGTGTGTACGGTGGTGCTAGATACAGTGGAACACTGGTTCACCACCTGGTGTGTACAGTGGTGCTAGATACAGTGGAACACTGGTTCACCACCTTGTGTGTACAGTGGTGATAGATACAGTGGAACACTAGTTCACCACCTGGTGTGTACAGTGGTGCTAGATACAGTGGAACACTGGTTCACCACCTGGTGTGTGCAGTGGTGCTAGATACAGTGGAACCCTGGTTCACCACCTGGTGTGTACAGTGGTGCTAGATACAGTGGAACATTGGTTCACCACCTGGTGTGTACAGTGGTGCTAGATACAGTGGAACACTGGTTCACCACCTGGTGTGTACGGTGGTGCTAGATACAGTGGAACACTGGTTCACCACCTGGTGTGTACGGTGGTGCTAGATACAGTGGAACACTGGTTCACCACCTGGTGTGTACAGTGGTGCAAGACACAGTGAAACACTGGTTCACCACCTGGTCTGTACAGTGGTGCAAGATACAGTTGAACACTGGTTCACCACCTGGTGTGTACAGTGTTGCTAGATACAGTGGAACACTAGTTCACCCCCTGGTGTGTACAGTGGTGCTAGATACAGTGGAACACTGGTTCACCACCTGGTGTGTACAGTGGTGCTAGATACAGTGGAACACTGGTTCACCACCTGGTGTGTACAGTGGTGCTAGATACAGTGGAACACTGGTTCACCACCTGGTGTGTACAGTGGTGCTAGATACAGTGGAACATTGGTTCACCACCTGGTGTGTACAGTGTTGCTAGATACAGTGGAACACTGGTTCACCACCTGGTGTGTACAGTGGTGCTAGATACAGTGAAACACTGGTTCACCACCTGGTGTGTACAGTGGTGCTAGATACAGTGGAACACTGGTTCACCACCTGGTGTGTACAGTGGTGCTAGATACAGTGGAACACTGGTTCACCACCTGGTGTGTACAATGGTGCTAGATACAGTGGAACATTGGTTCACCACCTGGTGTGTACAGTGGTGCAAGATACAGTGAAACACTGGTTCACCACCTGGTGTGTACAGTGGTGCTAGATACAGTGGAACATTGGTTCACCACCTGGTGTGTACAGTGGTGCTAGATACAGTGGAACACTGGTTCACCACCTGGTGTGTACGGTGGTGCTAGATACAGTGGAACACTGGTTCACCATCTGGTGTGTACAGTGGTGCTACAGTGGAACACTGGTTCACCACCTGGTGTGTACAGTGGTGCTAGATACAGTGGAACACTAGTTCACCACCTGGTGTGTACAGTGGTGCTAGATACAGTGGAACACTGGTTCACCACCTGGTGTGTACAGTGGTGCTAGATACAGTGGAACACTGGTTCACCACCTGGTGTGTACAGTGGTGCTAGATACAGTGGAACATTGGTTCACCACCTGGTGTGTACAGTGGTGCTAGATACAGTGGAACACTGGTTCACCACCTGGTGTGTACGGTGGTGCTAGATACAGTGGAACACTGGTTCACCACCTGGTGTGTACGGTGGTGCTAGATACAGTGGAACACTGGTTCACCACCTGGTGTGTACGGTGGTGCAAGACACAGTGAAACACTGGTTCACCACCTGGTGTGTACAGTGGTGCAAGATACAGTTGAACACTGGTTCACCACCTGGTGTGTACAGTGGTGCTAGATACAGTGGAACACTGGTTCACCACCTGGTGTGTACAGTGGTGCTAGATACAGTGGAACACTGGTTCACCCCCTGGTGTGTACAGTGGTGCTAGATACAGTGGAACACTGGTTCACCACCTGGTGTGTACAGTGGTGGTAGATACAGTGGAACACTGGTTCACCACCTGGTGTGTACAGTGGTGCTAGATACAGTGGAACACTGGTTTACCACCTGGTTTGTACAGTGGTACTAGATACAGTGGAACACTGGTTCACCACCTGGTGTGTACAGTGGTGCTAGATACAGTGGAACATTGGTTCACCACTTGTGTGTACAGTGTTGCTAGATACAGTGGAACACTGGTTCACCACCTGGTGTGTACAGTGGTGCTAGATACAGTGGAACACTGGTTCACCACCTGGTGTGTACAGTGGTGCTAGATACAGTGGAACACTTGTTCACCACCTGGTGTGTACAATGGTGCTAGATACAGTGGAACATTGGTTCACCACCTGGTGTGTACAGTGGTGCTAGATATAGTGGAACACTGGTTCACCACCTGGTGTGTACAGTGGTGCTAGATACAGTGGAACACTGGTTCACCACCTGGTGTGTACAGTGGTGCTAGATACAGTGGAACACTGGTTCACCACCTGTTGTGTACAGTGGTGCTAGATACAGTGGAACACTGGTTGACCACCTGGTGTGTACAGTGGTGCTAGATACAGTGGAACACTGGTTCACCACCTGGTGTGTACAGTGGTGCTAGATACAGTGGAACATTGGTTCACCGCCTGGTGTGTACAGTGGTGCTAGATACAGTGGAACATTGGTTCACCACCTGGTGTGTACAGTGGTGCTAGATACAGTGGAACACTGGTTCACCACCTGGTGTGTACAGTGGTGCTAGATACAGTGGAACACTGGTTCACCACCTGGTGTGTACAGTGGTGCTAGATACAGTGGAACACTGGTTCACCACCTGGTGTGTACAGTGGTGCTAGATACAGTGGAACACTGGTTCACCACCTGGTGTGTACAGTGGTGCTAGATACAGTGGAACACTGGTTCACCACCTGGTGTGTAGAGTGGTGCTAGATACAGTGGAACACTGGTTCACCACCTGGTGTGTACAGTGGTGCTAGATACTGTGGAACACTGGTTCACCACCTGGTGTGTACAGTGGTGCTAGATACAGTGGAACACTGGTTCACCACCTGGTGTGTACAGTGGTGCTAGATACAGTGGAACACTGGTTCACCACCTGGTGTGTACAGTGGTGCTAGATACAGTGGAACACTGGTTCACCACCTGGTGTGTACAGTGGTGCTAGATACAGTGGAACACTGGTTCACCACCTGGTGTGTACAGTGGTGCTAGATACAGTGGAACACTGGTTCACCACCTGGTGTGTACAGTGGTGCTAGATACAGTGGAACACTGGTTCACCACCTGGTGTGTACAGTGGTGCTAGATACAGTGGAACACTGGTTCACCACCTGGTGTGTACAGTGGTGCTAGATACAGTGGAACACTGGTTCACCACCTGGTGTGTACAGTGGTGCTAGATACAGTGGAACACTGGTTCACCACCTGGTTCACACCCTTTCGTCAGTCCTATTCTAATTTATCCTCTTTAAGTAGCCAAATCTATTTAACAACCCCACCTGGCTATTTTATTCAGATATAAATATTATTCTCCTTTATATTCTACCTCTCCTCCTTCCATTTTCCCCTCCCTCCATTATCTCTTCCTTCACGTCTTCTCCTTCCCTCACTGGATTACATCGTGTACGCATTTTCCTTGTGTATGGCAACAGTTGTCCCAGTCAGATTCGCTAGTGGCAACACTGATGCCACCCGTGACTGACTGCCTCACCTGATGACTGGTGACTGCTTCGTTCTTAACAGTGCCCTGGAGGAGGCTTCCCAGTGCCGGCTTTCTGGCACTGATGAAGGTCGCCTGACAAGTGCCACCCATGTCAAGCAGACATGGGTGGCTTTTTTTGACGTTTCGATCATGCAGTGAGTGTAATTAGCGGCGTTGAGGATATATAGTGGACTTTATTGGTGTTTCGCCCACTGGAGAGCTTTATTGAGTACCTTTCGCCCGCATAGCTGTTTTTCGACGTTTCGCACAGTGGGTTTATTTCTATTAACGTTTCATTCACACACGGACTTTATTACAAAGTTTCGCGCACAAGGCGGGCTTTACTGCCACGTTTAGCCGTACTACACTGATCTGTGTATCAGTTAGTTACCGTGTTCACTCTCACCACCTGTCAGTTGTCACTCACCACCTGTCAGTTGTCACTCACCACCTGTCAGTTGTCACTCACCACCTGTCAGTTGTCACTCACCACCTGTCAGTTGTCACTCACCACCTGTCAGTTGTCACTCACCACCTGTCAGTTGTCACTCACCACCTGTCAGTTGTCACTCACCACCTGTCAGTTGTCACTCACCACCTGTCAGTTGTCACTCACCACCTGTCAGTTGTCACTCACCACCTGTCAGTTGTTACTCACCACCTGTCAGTTGTCACTCACCACCTGTCAGTTGTCACTCACCACCTGTCAGTTGTCACTCACCACCTGTCAGTTGTCACTCACCACCTGTCAGTTGTCACTCACCACCTGTCAGTTGTCACTCACCACCTGTCAGTTGTCACCACCTGTCAGTTGTCACTCACCACCTGTCAGTTGTCACTCACCACCTGTCAGTTGTCACTCACCACCTGTCAGTTGTCACACACCACCTGTCACCTCACCTGTCAGTTGTCACTCACCACCTGTCAGTTGTCACTCACCACCTGTCAGTTGTTACTCACCACCTGTCAGTTGTCACTCACCACCTGTCAGTTGTCACTCACCACCTGTCAGTTGTCACTCACCACCTGTCAGTTGTCACTCACCACCTGTCAGTTGTCACTCACCACCTGTCAGTTGTCACTCACCACCTGTCAGTTGTCACTCACCACCTGTCAGTTGTCACTCACCACCTGTCAGTTGTCACTCACCACCTGTCAGTTGTCACCACCTGTCAGTTGTCACTCACCACCTGTCAGTTGTCACCACCTGTCAGTTGTCACTCACCACCTGTCAGTTGTCACCACCTGTCAGTTGTTACTCACCACCTGTCAGTTGTCACTCACCACCTGTCAGTTGTCACTCACCACCTGTCAGTTGTCACTCACCACCTGTCAGTTGTCACTCACCACCTGTCAGTTGTCACTCACCACCTGTCAGTTGTCACTCACCACCTGTCAGTTGTTACTCACCACCTGTCAGTTGTCACTCACCACCTGTCAGTTGTCACTCACCACCTGTCAGTTGTCACTCACCACCTGTCAGTTGTCACTCACCACCTGTCAGTTGTCACTCACCACCTGTCAGTTGTCACTCACCACCTGTCAGTTGTCACTCACCACCTGTCAGTTGTCACTCACCACCTGTCAGTTGTCACTCACCACCTGTCAGTTGTCACTCACCACCTGTCAGTTGTCACTCACCACCTGTCAGTTGTCACTCACCACCTGTCAGTTGTCACTCACCACCTGTCAGGTGTCACTCTCCTCCTGTCAGTTGTCACTCACACCTGTCAGTTGTCACTCACCACCTGTCAGTTGTCACTCACCACCTGTCAGTTGTCACTCACCACCTGTCAGTTGTCACTCACCACCTGTCAGTTGTCACTCACCACCTGTCAGTTGTCACTCACCACCTGTCAGTTGTCACTCACCACCTGTCAGTTGTCACTCACCACCTGTCAGTTGTCACTCACCACCTGTCAGTTGTCACTCACCACCTGTCAGTTGTCACTCACCACCTGTCAGTTGTCACTCACCACCTGTCAGTTGTCACTCACCACCTGTCAGTTGTCATTCACCACCTGTCAGTTGTCACTCACCACCTGTCAGTTGTCACTCACCACCTGTCAGTTGTCACTCACCACCTGTCACCACCTGTCAGTTGTCACTCACCACCTGTCAGTTGTCACTCACCACCTGTCAGTTGTCACTCACCACCTGTCAGTTGTCACCTGTCAGTTGTCACTCACCACCTGTCAGTTGTCACTCACCACCTGTCAGTTGTCACTCACCACCTGTCAGTTGTCACTCACCACCTGTCAGTTGTCACTCACCACCTGTCAGTTGTCACTCACCACCTGTCAGTTGTGACTCACCACCTGTCAGTTGTCACTCACCACCTGTCAGTTGTCACTCACCACCTGTCAGTTGTCACTCACCACCTGTCAGTTGTCACTCACCACCTGTCAGTTGTCACACCACCTGTCAGTTGTCACTCACCACCTGTCAGTTGTCACTCACCCCCTGTCAGTTGTCACTCACCACCTGTCAGTTGTCACTCACCACCTGTCAGTTGTCACTCACCACCTGTCAGTTGTCACTCACCACCTGTCAGTTGTCACTCACCACCTGTCAGTTGTCACTGTCAGTTGTCACTCACCACCTGTCAGTTGTCACTCACCACCTGTCAGTTGTCACTCACCACCTGTCAGTTGTCACACCACCTGTCACCACCTGTCAGTTGTCACACCACCTGTCAGTTGTCACTCACCACCTGTCAGTTGTCACTCACCACCTGTCAGTTGTCACTGTCAGTTGTTACTCACCACCTGTCAGTTGTCACTCACCACCTGTCAGTTGTCACTCACCACCTGTCAGTTGTCACTCACCACCTGTCAGTTGTCATTCACCACCTGTCAGTTGTCACTCACCACCTGTCAGTTGTCACTCACCACCTGTCAGTTGTCACTCACCACCTGTCAGTTGTCACTCACCACCTGTCAGTTGTCACCACCTGTCAGTTGTCACTCACCACCTGTCAGTTGTCACTCACCACCTGTCAGTTGTCACTCACCACCTGTCAGTTGTCACTCACCACCTGTCAGTTGTCACTCACCACCTGTCAGTTGTCACTCACCACCTGTCAGTTGTCACTCACCACCTGTCAGTTGTCACTCACCACCTGTCAGTTGTCACTCACCACCTGTCAGTTGTCACTCACCACCTGTCAGTTGTCACTCACCACCTGTCAGTTGTCACTCACCACCTGTCAGTTGTCACTCACCACCTGTCAGTTGTCACTCACCACCTGTCAGTTGTCACCACCTGTCAGTTGTCACTCACCACCTGTCAGTTGTCACTCACCACCTGTCAGTTGTCACTCACCACCTGTCAGTTGTCACTCACCACCTGTCAGTTGTCACTCACCACCTGTCAGTTGTCACTCACCACCTGTCAGTTGTCACTCACCACCTGTCAGTTGTTACTCACCACCTGTCAGTTGTCACTCACCACCTGTCAGTTGTCACTCACCACCTGTCAGTTGTCACTCACCACCTGTCAGTTGTTACTCACCACCTGTCAGTTGTCACTCACCACCTGTCAGTTGTCACTCACCACCTGTCAGTTGTCACTCACCACCTGTCAGTTGTTACTCACCACCTGTCAGTTGTCACTCACCACCTGTCAGTTGTTACTCACCACCTGTCAGTTGTCACTCACCACCTGTCAGTTGTCACTCACCACCTGTCAGTTGTCACTCACCACCTGTCAGTTGTCACTCACCACCTGTCAGTTGTCATTCACCACCTGTCAGTTGTCACTCACCACCTGTCAGTTGTCACTCACCACCTGTCAGTTGTCACCACCTGTCAGTTGTCACTCACCACCTGTCAGTTGTCACTCACCACCTGTCAGTTGTCACTCACCACCTGTCAGTTGTCACTCACCACCTGTCAGTTGTCACTCACCACCTGTCAGTTGTTACTCACCACCTGTCAGTTGTCACTCACCACCTGTCAGTTGTCACTCACCACCTGTCAGTTGTCACTCACCACCTGTCAGTTGTCACTCACCACCTGTCAGTTGTCACTCACCACCTGTCAGTTGTTACTCACCACCTGTCAGTTGTCACTCACCACCTGTCAGTTGTCACTCACCACCTGTCAGTTGTCACTCACCACCTGTCAGTTGTCACTCACCACCTGTCAGTTGTCACTCACCACCTGTCAGTTGTCACTCACCACCTGTCAGTTGTCACCACCTGTCAGTTGTCACTCACCACCTGTCAGTTGTCACTCACCACCTGTCAGTTGTCACTCACCACCTGTCAGTTGTCACTCACCACCTGTCAGTTGTCACCACCTGTCAGTTGTCACTCACCACCTGTCAGTTGTCACTCACCACCTGTCAGTTGTCACTCACCACCTGTCAGTTGTCACTCACCACCTGTCAGTTGTCACTCACCACCTGTCAGTTATCACTCACCACCTGTCAGTTGTCACTCACCACCTGTCAGTCGGTTGTCACTCTCACCACCTGTCAGTTATCACTATCACTACCAGTCAGTTATCACTATCACCACTAGTCATTCGACATTATCACCACCAGTCATCACCACCACTACTACTACTGCTACCACCACCAGTCATCACCACCACTACTACTGCTACCACCACCAGTCATCACCACCACTACTACTACTGCTACCACCACCAGTCATCACCACCACTACTACTGCTACCACCACCAGTCATCACCACCACTACTACTACTGCTACCACCACCAGTCATCACCACCACTACTACTGCTACCACCACCAGTCATCACCACCACTACTACTGCTACCACCACCAGTCATCATCACCACCACTACTACTACTACTGCTACCACCACCAGTCATCACCACCACTACTACTACTACTGCTACCACCACCAGTCATCACCACCACTACTACTGCTACCACCACCAGTCATCACCCCCACTACTACTGCTACCACCACCAGTCATCACCACCACTACTACTGCTACCACCACCAGTCATCACCACCACTACTACTGCTACCACCACCAGTCATCACCACCACTACTACTGCTACCACCACCAGTCATCACCACCACCACTACTACTACTACTGCTACCACCACCAGTCATCACCACCACTACTACTGCTACCACCACCAGTCATCACCACCAATACTACTGCTACCACCACCAGTCATCACCACCACTACTACTGCTACCACCACCAGTCATCACCACCACTACTACTGCTACCACCACCAGTCATCACCACCACTACTACTGCTACCACCACCAGTCATCACCACCACTACTACTGCTACCACCACCAGTCATCACCACCACTACTACTGCTACCACCACCAGTTATCACCACCACCACTACTACTACTGCTACCACCACCAGTCATCACCACCACTACTACTACTGCTACCACCACCAGTCATCACCACCACTACTACTGCTACCACCACCAGTCATCACCACCACTACTACTGCTACCACCACCAGTCATCACCACCACTACTACTGCTACCACCACCAGTCATCACCACCACTACTACTGCTACCACCACCAGTCATCACCACCACTACTACTGCTACCACCACCAGCCATCACCACCACCACTACTACTACTACTGCTACCACCACCAGTCATCACCACCACCACTACTACTACTACTGCTACCACCACCAGTCATCACCACCACTACTACTGCTACCACCACCAGTCATCACCACCACTACTACTACTACTGATACCACCACCAGTCATCACCACCACTACTACTGCTACCACCACCAGTCATCACCACCACTACTACTGCTACCACCACCAGCCATCATCACCACCACCACTACTACTACTACTGCTACCACCACCAGTCATCACCACCACTACTACTGCTACCACCACCAGTCATCACCACCACTACTACTACTACTGCTACCACCACCAGTCATCACCACCACTACTACTACTACTGCTACCACCACCACTCATCACCACCACTCATCACCACCAGTTATCACCACCACTACTACTACTACCACCACCAGTCATCACCACCACTACTACTACCACCACCACCAGTTATCACCATCACTACTACTACCACCAGTCATCACCAGTACTACTTCTACTACCACCACCAGTCATCACCACCACTACTACTACTAGTACTACTACTACCATCAGTCATCACCACCACTACTACTACTACCACCAGTCATCACCAACACTACTACTACTACTACCATCAGTCATCACCACCACTACTACTACTACCACCAGTCATCACCACCACTACTACTACTACTACTACTACTACCATCAGTCATCACCACCACTACTACTACTACCACCAGTCATCACCACCACTACTACTACTACTACCACCAGTCATCACCACCACTACTACTACTACTACCACCAGTCATCACCACCACTACTACTACTACTACTACTACTACTAGCACCAGTCATCACCACCACCACTACTACTACTACTACCACCACCAGTCATCACCACCACCACTACTACTACTACTACTACCACCAGTCATCATCAACACTACTACTACTACTACCACCAGTCATCACCACCACTACTACTACTACTACCACCAGTCATCACCACCACCACTACTACTACTACTACCACCACCACCAGTCATCACCACCATTACTACTACTACCACCAGTCATCACCACCACCACTACTACTACTACTACTACCACCACCACCACCACCACCACCACTACTGCTACTACTACTACTACTACCACCAGTCATCACCACCACTCCTACTACTACCACCACCAGTCATCACCACCATTACTACTACTACCACCAGTCACCACCACCACTACTACTACTACTACTACTACCACCACCAGTCATCAACACCACCACTACTACTACTACTACTACTACTACCACAGTCATCACGATACTACTATTACCATCAGTCATAACCATACTACTACTACCAATAGTCATCACCATTACTACTACCACCAGTCATCACCACTACTACCCCCAGTCATCACCACTACTACCACCAGTCATCACCATACTACTACTACCAACAGTCATTACCATTACTACTACCACCACTCATCACCACTACTGCCACCAGTCATCGCCACTACTACTACCACCACCAGTCATTACTACCACTATCATCACCAGTCATCACTACTACTACCTCCACCAGTTATTACTACTACTGCTACCACCACCAGTCATCACTACTACTACCTCCACCAGTCATTACTACTACTACTACTACCACCACCAGTCATCACTACTACTACTGCTACTACTTCTACCACCAGTCATCACACTACTCACTAGGCATCACACTACACACCAGTCATCACACTACACACCAGTCATCACACTACTCACTAGGCATCAAACTACACACCAGTCATCACACTACACACCAGTCATCACCATTTCACACCAGTCATCACACTACACACCAGTCATCACCACTTCACACCAGTCATCACCACTTCACACCAGTCATCACTACACACCAGTCATCACACTTCACACCAGTCATCACCACTACACACCAGTCATCATCACTACACATCAGTCATCACTTCACCAGTCATCACTACACACCAGTCATCACCACTACACACCAGTCATCACACTACACACCAGTCATCATCACTGCACACCAGTCATCACAACTACACACCAGTCATCACACTTCACACCACTCATCACCATTTCACACCAGTCATCACCACTTCACACCAGTCATCACCACTACACACCAGTCATCACCACTACACACCACTCGTCACCACTACACACCAGTCATCGTCACTACACACCAGTCATCACACTACACACCAGTCATCACACTACACACTAGTCATCACACTACACACCAGTCATCATCACTACACACCAGTCATCACACTACACACCAGTCATCATCACTACACACCAGTCATCATCACTACACACCAGTCATCATCACTACACACCAATCATCATCACTACACACCAGTCATCACCACTACACACCAGTCATCATCACTACACACCAGTCATCACCACAACACACCAGTCATCACACTACACACCAGTCATCATCACTACACACCATTCATCATCACTACACACCAGTCATCATCACTACACACCAGTCATCACACTACACACCAGTCATCACACTACACACCAGTCATCATCACTACACACCAGTCATCAT
Source organism: Cherax quadricarinatus (assembly GCF_038502225.1). Taxonomy (NCBI): domain Eukaryota; kingdom Metazoa; phylum Arthropoda; class Malacostraca; order Decapoda; family Parastacidae; genus Cherax; species Cherax quadricarinatus. Next base: position 7,707,994 of record NC_091340.1, read on the forward strand.
TACTACACACCAGTCATCATCACTACACACCAGTCATCATCACTACACACCAATCATCACACTACACACCAGTCATCATCACTACACACCAGTCATCACACTACACACCAGCCATCATCACTACACACCAGTCATCATCACTACACACCAGTCATCACACTACACCAGTCATCACACTACACACCAGTCATCACACTACACACCAGTCATCACACTACACACCAGTCATCATCACTACACACCAGTCATCATCACTACACACCAGTCATCACACTACACACCAGTCATCACACTACACACCAGTCATCATCACTACACACCAGTCATCATCACTACACACCAGTCATCACACTACACACCAGTCATCATCACTACACACCAGTCATCACACTACACACCAGTCGTCATCACTACACACCAGTCATCATCACTACACACCAGTTATCATCACTACACATCAGTCATTATCACTACACACCAGTCATCACACTACACACCATTCATCACACTACACACGAGTCATCATCACTGCACACCTGTCATCATCACTACACACCAGTCATCACACTACACATCAGTCATCATCACTACACACCAGTCATCATCACTACACACCAGTCATCACACTACACACCAGTCATCATCACTACACACCTGTCATCATCACTACACACCAGTCATCACACTACACATCAGTCATCATCACTACACACCTGTCATCATCACTACACACCTATCATCCTCACTACACACCAGTCATCACACTACACATCAGTCATCATCACTACACACCAGTCATCATCACTACACACCTGCCATCATCACTACACACCAGTCATCACACTACACATCAGTCATCATCACTACACACCAGTCATCATCACTACACACCATTCATCATCACTACACACCTGTCATCATCACTACACACCAGTCATCACACTACACACCAGTCATCATCACTACACAACAGTCATCATCACTACACACCAGTCATCACTACACACCTGTCATCATCACTACACACCAGTCATCATCACTACACACCTGTCATCATCACTACACACCAGTCATCATCACTACACACCTGTCATCATCACTACACACCAGTCATCACACTACACACCAGTCATCATCACTACACACCAGTCATCATCACTACACACCTGTCATCACTACACACCTGTCATCATCACTACACACCAGTCATCATCACTACACACCTGTCATCATCACTACACACCTGTCATCACACTACACACCTGTCATCATCACTACACACCTGTCATCATCACTACACACCAGTCATCATCACTACACACCTGTCATCATCACTACACACCTGTCATCATCACTACACACCTGTCATCATCACTACACACCTGTCATCATCACTACTCACCAGTCATCATCACTACACACCTGTCATCATCACTACACACCTGTCATCATCACTAAACACCAGTCATCATCACTACACACCTGTCATCATCACTACACACCTGTCATCATCACTACACACCAGTCATCATCACTACACACCTGTCATCATCACTACACACCTGTCATCATCACTACACACCAGTCATCATCACTACACACCTGTCATCATCACTACACACCTGTCATCATCACTACACATCAGTCATCATCACTACACACCAGTCATCATCACTACACACCTGTCATCATCACTACACACCTGTCATCATCACTACACACCTGTCATCATCACTACACACCAGTCATCATCACTACACACCTGTCATCATCACTACACACCAGTCATCATCACTACACACCTGTCATCATCACTACACACCAGTCATCATCACTACACACCAGTCATCACTACACACCTGTCATCATCACTACACACCTGTCATCATCACTACACACCAGTCATCATCACTACACATCAGTCATCATCACTACACACCAGTCATCATCACTACACACCTGTCATCATCACTACACACCTGTCATCATCACTACACACCTGTCATCATCACTACACACCTGTCATCATCACTACACACCAGTCATCATCACTACATACCAGTCATCATCACTACACACCTGTCATCATCACTACACACCTGTCATCATCACTACACACCTGTCATCACTACACACCAGTCATCATCACTACACACCTATCATCACTACACACCTGTCATCATCACTACACACCTGCCATCATCACTACACACCAGTCATCATCACTACACACCAGTCATCATCACTACACACCAGTCATCATCACTACACACCTGTCATCATCACTACACACCTGTCATCATCACTACACACCTGTCATCATCACTACACACCAGTCATCATCACTACACATCAGTCATCATCACTACACACCAGTCATCATCACTACACACCTGTCATCATCACTACACACCTGTCATCATCACTACACACCTGTCATCATCACTATACACCAGTCATCATCACTACACATCAGTCATCATCACTACACACTAGTCATCGTCACTACACACCTGTCATCGTCACTACACACCTGTCATCACTACACACCTGTCATCATCACTACACACCAGTCATCATCACTACACACCAGTCATCATCACTACACACCAGTCATCGTCACTACACACCTGTCATCATCACTACACAACAGTCATCATCACTACACACCTGTCATCATCACTACACACCTGTCATCATCACTACACACCTGTCATCATCACTATACACCAGTCATCATCACTACACACCAGTCATCATCACTACACACCAGTCATCATCACTACACACCAGTCATCATCACTACACACCAGTCATCATCACTACACACCAGTCATCATCACTACACACCTGTCATCATCACTACACACCAGTCATCATCACTACACACCAGTCATCATCACTACACACCAGTCATCATCACTACACACCAGTCATCATCACTACACACCAGTCATCATCACTACACACCTGTCATCATCACTACACACCAGTCATCATCACTACACACCTGTCATCATCACTACACACCTGTCATCATCACTACACACCTGTCATCATCACTACACACCAGTCATCATCACTACACACCAGTCATCATCACTACACACCTGTCATCATCACTACACACCTGTCATCATCACTACACACCTGTCATCATCACTACACACCAGTCATCATCACTACACATCAGTCATCATCACTACACACCAGTCATCATCACTACACACCTGTCATCATCACTACACACCTGTCATCATCACTACACACCTGTCATCATCACTATACACCAGTCATCATCACTACACATCAGTCATCATCACTACACACTAGTCATCGTCACTACACACCTGTCATCATCACTACACACCTGTCATCACTACACACCTGTCATCATCACTACACACCAGTCATCATCACTACACACCAGTCATCATCACTACACACCAGTCATCGTCACTACACACCTGTCATCATCACTACACAACAGTCATCATCACTACACACCTGTCATCATCACTACACACCTGTCATCATCACTACACACCTGTCATCATCACTACACACCAGTCATCATCACTACACACCAGTCATCATCACTACACACCAGTCATCATCACTACACACCAGTCATCATCACTACACACCAGTCATCATCACTACACACCAGTCATCATCACTACACACCTGTCATCATCACTACACACCAGTCATCATCACTACACACCAGTCATCATCACTACACACCAGTCATCATCACTACACACCAGTCATCATCACTACACACCAGTCATCATCACTACACACCTGTCATCATCACTACACACCAGTCATCATCACTACACACCTGTCATCATCACTACACACCTGTCATCATCACTACACACCTGTCATCATCACTACACACCAGTCATCATCACTACACACCAGTCATCATCACTACACACCAGTCATCATCACTACACACCAGTCATCATCACTACACACCAGTCATCATCACTACACACCAGTCATCATCACTACACACCAGTCATCATCACTACACACCTGTCATCATCACTACACACCAGTCATCATCACTACACACCAGTCATCATCACTACACACCAGTCATCATCACTACACACCAGTCATCATCACTACACACCAGTCATCATCACTACACACCAGTCATCATCACTACACACCAGTCATCACACTACACACCAGTCATCATCACTACACACCAGTCATCATCACTACACACCTGTCATCATCACTACACACCTGTCATCATCACTACACACCTGTCATCACTACACACCAGTCATCATCACTACACACCAGTCATCATCACTACACACCAGTCATGATCACTACACACCTGTCATCATCACTACACACCAGTCATCATCACTACACACCTGTCATCATCACTACACACCAGTCATCACACTACACACCAGTCATCATCACTACACACCAGTCATCATCACTACACACCTGTCATCATCACTACACACCTGTCATCATCACTACACACCTGTCATCATCACTACACACCAGTCATCATCACTACACACCAGTCATCATCACTACACACCTGTCATCACTACACACCTGTCATCATCACTACACACCTGTCATCATCACTACACACCTGTCATCATCACTACACACCTGTCATCATCACTACACACCTGTCATCATCACTACACACTAGTCATCATCACTACACACCTGTCATCATCACTACACACCTGTCATCATCACTACACACTAGTCATCATCACTACACACCTGTCATCATCACTACACACCAGTCATCATCACTACACACCTGTCATCATCACTACACACCAGTACTGTGTTCGTGTTGATGTGTTGTGTCCTGCATCTCTACAATAGTGCCATTTTTTAAGTCCCAGCAAGAGCTCGTATTTACAAAATTTTTCACACATCAAGTTTCATTGCAAGAAAATTCTAGTACTGTGTTCGTGTTGATGTGTTGTGTCCTGCATCTCTGTAAGTGTTGTATTCCTTTTTGTTGTGTGTTTTAGCACCTATTATTTTTCATATTTTATTGAACAAATTCACTCTTAGTGCAATTTTTAAGTTCTCCTTCTAAAGTAAATTGTTCTTTTGCTTGTTGTTTAAGTGCAGTTAAGAGTTAAAGTGTTCATTCCTTGATATATTTCTTTTCTTGTGTGTTATAATTTTTATTATTGCACATAGACTCATTTTGCAATAATTCTTGTGCAAATATTGTGTTGCTATTAAAGTTTTTCTTGCAGAAAATTTTATGCAGTGTTGTGCAATACAGTTTATTACAGTGCAGTTTCTTATGCTCTGTTCTGTCCATAGTATTTTATTCTGTCTGTCATTTTATTTTTTTTTTAATTTCAGTGAATTGTGTGTTTGTTTTAATTTTTGCACAAGTTTATTGAGTCCATTTTATTATTTTATTGTGTATTTTCCTTGTTGCATTGAAAGTAAAGACAACTCACTGTGCCATTTATTCAATTTAAAGTAAAAGTTGAGCATATTAGATTTGAGCAAAGTACAAGCTCTCTTGATTTTCAGTGTTTGCTAAGTTGCATATTCTTCTTGTGTGAGTTCTTTGCTTACTGTGTAACTTGTAAAATTTTAATTACTTATGCAGAATAGTTAAGCATTTTCTTCCATTTAAATTCACTGTGTTGTGTGTTCCTCAGTTATCATTTTCTCTGTTCTCTAAATTCTAGTTTTTACATTTTGCAAACATGTCTCAAGTTTTCTCTAGCGATGCCTCAGCACTTGCTGCTAGTACAACCATTAATGTGTCAGCCCAAAATTCGAGTAACTCCGTATCAAACGATAGACATACTCAGACTTCTGGCCTGCGTAACTTCACTCGTGATCCGTATGATGCTATGCCATTATTCAATGGTGACCCAGACAACCTTGAAGGTTGGTTTACTGCAGTTAGAGCCAGAGCTGACGCTTCAGTTGATGGTCCCCCATCTGAGAGTCTTTTAATAAGTATCGGAAAGGAGAGTCTAGCCCGTTCTTCAGCTGCCTCAAATGTATTTAAATTAATTCGTATGAAGGACTTCCAAGATCTGACCAGGTGGCAAGATTATGAACAGTTAATTCGCAATTATCTTGAACCAGTGCGAGAAACCGACCCGTTCGTTGTTCTCAAAGAATTAGTTTGCACAGCCCCGAGACCAGAAGAGTCATTAGAGGAGTTTGCTCTCCGTCTCAATAACCTAATGTCCTCATTTGTTAAAGCAGGCCAAAATTCAAGATATCTTAACGATAGTGATAAACCAGCCCTTGATGGATTTGCCAGATTAGCTGCATTTGGAGTCGTTAAACAACTAATGCCACCGACATCTAAGTATGTGTACAATTCAAGTCCGCTAGATGCTAATATGGGACCGCTTAAAGCTCTAATCCATGTACGAAATTTGTGTCCCGAGGGATCCTTCCCTTATCGTAGGTCTATGCCAAACACCTTGTCCAATCCTGTACCTCCTTTAGTTTGTGCTACTACCAAACCTCCCAACCGCAATCACTCACGCTCATCATCCAAAGCAAGTGTTAAGAGCTATCATTCCCGTAACACCCATAGTACGTACAGTAACCACAGTCAAATAATTTGCTACAATTGTGGTTTCCGTGGTCATATCGCTAGTAATTGTTATGACAGTTACCCTAAGAAGCGTCGTACTGATGATGAGTACCAGTCAGATCTTCCCTACTGTACTCATCATAGAATTCATGGACATGATACATCTGAGTGCAATGCGCTCTACAATATGCGGTACTCTAGATCTTTCCATGGCCGTTCCAACCGCAGAGCCAGGAGAGGAAACAGACGGCGTGGTTCACAGTCTAATCAGAACCAGGCTCATTCTTCCAATTCGGGGGAATTAGAGCGCCCCAGTCAAACCGCCCAATGGTGACGGTAAGTGATAATGAGTACGCCATCCCCGTTCACAATTCCTTTGAAGCCTTAAGCAGTCTCGAGAATGACAATCCTGCTGATGATGTGGCTTCACACGTCTCTGACGTAGAGGAATTTGGGGATGAAGTAGAAGATGCTTTCTCCGATGATAACTCAACTTCCTGTTTGCATATGAGTTCTAATGCAACGATTGGTCCATTAGTACAAGCTTCTGTCCATAATGCGCCCGTTCATGTGTTCATGGACTCTGGTGCGCAAGTTAATATCATTAGGTCTAGCTTGTTTAAAGAGAAGCGGTTACGACGTATCCTCCTCGTTGAACCAACTACTGTAACCTTCCTTGGTGGAGTAGCTGGTTCTCTTCTGCGAGTCCGAGGTCAGACTTCGCTCACCTTTACTATCCAAGGCAGAGACTTTACTGCTGCTTTTCTTGTTGTCGACCAGATTACTTTCCCTGGTGACCTTCTTCTGGGATTTGCTTCCATGCGAGACTTACGCATTGTGCTCGACCCGTACCGATGGCATGCCCAAATAGATGACTTAATCGTTCCATTCTGGGGTTACCAGCTTGGATCAGAAATCTGTCATACTGCTGCAGAGTATGATGTACGCATTAAGTCCTTACAAGCCAATGCAATTTCCAGTAGCGTACCCAAGCGGTCAGGCACTGGTAATTCTGTCACTCCCATTAGTGTTCCACCTATACCTTCAGACTTGCAGGATAGTGTTCCGTTGCCTCAAGTGTCCGAGGACACTCAGACTGCCTTGAGTGCACAGCCTATCCCTGCAATGACTGCTAGTTCGAGTAGTAGTTTCTCCACAGGGGATGCCTTGTCAGAAAACGATTACTTGGAACTAGTAATGCCATCTCTTGTTGATGTCACATGCCGTTTGCAGAAAGACGTCTCTGTTGCGGCTAGTGCTCTCACTAGAGTGTCTGTTGTTGTTCCTAATGTTCCAGATGGTGATACCGTCCTAGTTGACAGTGATTCCTGCAAGGTCAAAGGTTTATTTGTTGAACCTTCCTTACACATTGTAAGAGACAGTAAGATCCATTTACTCCTTGCTAACACTTTGGGTCACAGTGTTCGTCTCAGAGCAAATACCAACCTCGTTGACCTAGTTCACTATCCTTACCCTGTTCAAGTACAGGATGACGTGTCACCTGACCAGTGGGTCGGTGCTATTTCTACCGGGGAGACCTCATCCACTTCTCCGGATCAATCTGTTTCACCAGTTGAGGAGAAAGACTTAGCTCCTACTGACTTCCCAGACGAAGTCAAGCGTTTGTTGACTCTGTTGAACAAACGTCGTAAAGCTATTGCCTTACCAGGTGAGAAGATGGGTATAACGAACTTATTGTCCCATCGTATTCCACTTGAACCTGGTACTAGACCTATTTACATACCTGCGTACAGAATGCCTCATTCACAAGTTGCTGTCGCAGAGGAACTGATCAATCAAATGCTCAATGATGGAGTTATTGCACATAGCAATTCACCCTGGAATGCGCCCTTGATCCTAGTGCCTAAGAAGGATGGCACTTGGCGCCCGGTGATTGACTTTAGGAAGTTAAACGCGAAAACCATTCCAGATCGTTTCCCACTTCCTGTACTAGGTGACCTTTTACGCAATATCGGAGATAACAAAGTCTTCTCGACCCTAGACTTGTTACAAGGGTTTTGGCAAGTCCCTCTTCACGAGGACAGCCAAGAGTTAACAGCTTTCTCCACTCCCACAGGTCATTATCATTTCCTCCGTATGGCGTTTGGATTACGATCGTCTCCTATCACGTTCTCTAGACTCATGACCAATATCTTTAGAGGTCTGATAGGTAAAGCACTTATGGTGTACTTAGACGACGTAATCGTCATGTCCGAAGACGTGGACACACATCTGAAAAGACTTGATACAGTACTTGGAAAGCTTGAAGAAGCAAATTTAAAGATCAAACTGTCTAAATGCCAATTTTTCAGATCAGAAATTAAGTTTCTTGGTCACGTAGTCACTCCTAGAGGGGTTACGACTGACCAAAGTAAAGTAACTGCAGTACTAAATTTCCCAACTCCCAAAACTGCTGATGCCGTAAGATCCTTTGTGGGCTTAGCAGGTTTTTATAGATCTTTCATTGCTAATTTTTCTTCCATAGCTGCTCCTCTAACTGAGTTGCTTAAGAAAGATGCTCCTTTTGTTTGGACCTTCCGTCAAGAAACAGCATTCCAAACTCTAAAAGAAAAGCTAACATCTGCGCCAATTTTGAAATTCCCAGATTTTTCTAAGCCCTTCTATCTGACAACTGATGCTAGTTCAATTGGCATAGGTGCCGTACTAGCTCAGAAGACTGATAGCAAGTACAACGCAGTTGCATTTGCTAGCCGAGTCCTTACGAAGGCTGAACGTAATTATACAGTAACGGAGCAAGAAGCCTTAGCAATAGTGTGGTCTTTAAAGCACTTCCGAGACATCATTTACCAGTACCCTGTTCATGTCTTGACAGATCATGCGCCACTGATACCTTTATTCCAGAACAAACAGCCTACTGGAAGGTTAGCCAGATGGTCCTTGACTATCCAAGAGTTCAATCCCACTTTTGAACATTTACCTGGCAAGTCAAATGTAGTCGCAGATGCTTTATCGCGACACGTTAGTGTAGTTACTGCAGATCCTCCATTTACTGTCGAGGATGTCAAAACTGCACAAAGACTAGATCCCATGTGGTCTGGTGTGATTCGATTCCTTCTCCAGGAAGATCCCATTCTTACTGTAAAGCCACCAGCACCCATTAGTGACTTTGTAATGAGTCAGGAATTACTGTATCGAACAGCCGAGTTGGGTACTCCAAGCAGAAGAGTTTACCAGTTAGTAATTCCACAGTCACTAGTGAACGTAGCTCTACAGCTAGTTCATGATGCACCAGGTGTTGCACACCCTGGTATGGATCGTTCTGTGAAACAAGCCAGAATGAAATACTTTTGGCCACGTATGGCAACTGACATTTCCGAGTATGTTAAGAAATGTAGTGTCTGTATGCAGCATAAAGGAAATGTCAATGGTCCTAACCCAATCCAAGTGTACCCAACCACTAGCGAACCGTGGGAAAGAGTTGCCCTTGATTTGTTAACTAATTTTAAATGTTCCCTCCAAGGCAACAAACATCTGTGTGTTATGGTAGACCATTTCACCAGATATTGTGAGCTAGTTCCTATTGCAGATAAGACTGCAGAGACAGTAGCTAGAGCGTTTAAAGAACGCATTATCTGCAGGCATACCACCCCAAAGTCCTTAGTAACAGATAATGGAGGTGAATTCTGTAATGAGATTCTTGAAAATTTGTGTACTTTATACAAGATCTCTAAATCCACCATTGTTCCTCATCATCCTGCCAGCAATGGGTTAGCCGAAAGAACAAATAAGAAAGTACTTGATGTTCTGAGAGCCACTATCAACCCCAATAGTGAAACTTGGGATGAAGTTATACCAGATGTCCAGTGTGCCATAAATTCTGCTTACAATGCTTCCATAGGTGATACTCCACATTATGCATTGTATGGTGTAGACAAGCGTTTACCCTATGAGTTGTTATATTCCACTCCGAAACCTAATTACAACCCTGATGATTTCGTAGCAACTCGTACCAGCTTAGCTCAAAGTGTTTTTAGAAGAATCCGTGAAACACTTCATAAAGCAACAGCAGAATTTACTAGAGTAACTAATAGCCGTGCTAAGCCATCCAAAATCAAAGTAGGTTCGAGAGTCATGCTGATTAACTTTAACAAAACGTCTGCAATGCCAAAGCTTGATCAAAAGTTTGTCGGACCTTATCGAGTTGTAGAACATATCTCTGGAAATAAGTATAAGGTTAGAGAAGTTAGTACTGGCAAATACAAAGAATCGCATTTAGATCATATGAAATTAGTATGCGATGTTGAGGATATTGCTACCCAGACTAATGAGACAGACTCTGACAATCCTCCTGATCCTGTACTCTCTACCTCAGATACTCAGTCAGATACTCAACCTGAATGTCGTTACTCCTTGCGTACCCGACAAGTAATGAGAAACCCGCAAGTATCTTTTGTAGATATTCCTTCAGATCTCTCTCAGTCAAGGCATGTGTTAGCCATTGCAGAGGAATTCGACCCTCCCAGAGATGATAACCATTCTGCATATGTAAACCTAACCCTTGCAGAATTGGGTTTAAATGTACATAGTTTGTATAATTAGATGTCCGAGATGAATGAAATTGTCAACTGTGTGTTTATTATTAGCTGATCAGTTTGTCAGAAATTTTCGTGTTCACGTTCCCTCCGTATTCTGAGAATTAACAGTCTAGATTTGTGTGCACCGAATCTGCCTTTCTGTTAAACACTTCTTTGTATATAATTATTCTTCCTCAGAATCCGTAGAGTGCATGAATACAGATCGATCGATCAATTCCATCCATATTGTATAATGATTTGTTCTTATAGTTTGTAATGATTACGTTAACACCCATTACGTCAAAATCATGTTGTACCATCCATTAGTTCTAAGTTATATATGCATTTGTTATTGTATAGAATCAGCCCAGATCCGCCTGCCTGTTCAGCCTATAGTATAGTAGTGTATGTCGGGACGACATACGTAACATGACCGAGCTGTCAGCATAGTTGCTGATCCCTGTATTCCCAGTATTATATAGCATAGCATATTAGTATCATCCCTGTGCTTTAGACACGAGATCCCTCGTAGGCCTTTGGCTTTGTGTGACGTCATAGGGATACACATGGGCAGTGATCCCCCTGTCCCGTCCTCACTCGGCGGCAGACCTACAAGACGTGAACAGGCTTGGCACCGGGCTCCATCTCTCATCTCAGTCTGACAATATATTTACCATCCTACAAGTGTGTCTACTTTCAACCTACGATATCTCCATTTAAGAACCCTTACGACAACACTACACACCAGTCATCATCACTACACACCAGTCATCATCACTACACACCTGTCATCATCACTACACACCTGTCATCATCACTACACACCTGTCATCATCACTACACACCTGTCATCATCACTACACACTAGTCATCACTACACACCAGTCATCAGCACTACACACTAGTCATCATCACTACACACCTGTCATCATCACTACACACCTGTCATCATCACTACACACTAGTCATCATCACTACACACCTGTCATCATCACTACACACCTGTCATCATCACTACACACTAGTCATCATCACTACTCACCAGTCATCATCACTACACACCAGTCATCACACTACACACCAGTCATCACACTACACACCAGTCATCATCACTACACACCTGTTATCATCACTACACACCTGTCATCATCACTACACACTAGTCATCATCAGTACACACCAGTCATCACACTACACACCAGCCATCATCACTACACACCAGTCATCATCACTACACACCTGTCATCACTACACACCTGTCATCATCACTACACACCAGTCATCATCACTACACACCAGTCATCACACTACACACCTGTCATCATCATTACACACCTGTCATCACTACACACCTGTCATCATCACTACACACCAGTCATCACACTACACACCTGTCATCATCACTACACACCTGTCATCACTACACACCAGTCATCATGACTACACACCAGTCATCACACTACACACCTGTCATCATCACTACACACCAGTCATCATCACTACACACCAGTCATCATCACTACACATCAGTCATCACACTACACACCTGTCATCATCACTACACACCTGTCATCATCACTACACACCAGTCATCATCACTACACACCTGTCATCATCACTACACACCTGTCATCATCACTACACACCTGTCATCATCACTACACACCAGTCATCATCACTACACACCTGTCATCATCACTACACACCTGTCATCATCACTACACACCTGTCATCATCACTACACACCAGTCATCATCACTACACACCTGTCATCATCACTACACACCTGTCATCATCACTACACACCTGTCATCATCACTACACACCTGTCATCATCACTACACACCTGTCATCATCACTACACACCAGTCATCACTACACACCTGTCATCATCACTACACACCTGTCATCATCACTACACGCCAGTCATCATCACTACACACCTGTCATCATCACTACACACCTGTCATCATCACTACACACCTGTCATCATCACTACACACCTGTCATCATCACTACACACTAGTCAGACCTTCACAAGGTCCAACATTAATGTCATCAACATACATTGATTGCTAATTAGTGCCGGAGTTTCGAGCTTCAAGTCGACTATATTAACTTAATTGAGAACACGTCATTGGTGTGTGTGTGTGTGTGTGTGTGTGTGCGTGTGTGTGTGTGTGTGTGTGTGTGTGTGCGTGTGTGGTGTGTGTGGTGTGTGTGTGTGTGTGTGTGTGTGTGTATGTGTGTGTGTGTGTGTGTGTGTGTGTGTGTGTGTGTGTGTGTGTGTGTGTGTATGTGGTTCACCAGAGGTACTAACAAAACACAAATCATAGAAAAAGTTACATTTTTTGCGAACATTCATTGTTGATAATAATAATAATAATAATAATAATAATAATAATAATAATAATAATAATAAGAGTATATTTTTGAGCGGGTGTTCTAACAAGAGTGAGAGTATGATCCCCAGCATCATTAACTCTGGAAGAGAGACTTGCTTTCATGCGAGACTTGAAAGCATAAACATGACTCGTGGCTCTTTAACAGACACTGGCAGCCTGATGAACAATCTGAAGAGCAGTAATAAGCCAGAACTCTTCCTGCGAATGATTTCTCGCCGCCAACATGAGTCTGGCTGAAAGGCTCCGCGGAAATTGGCAGAAATATTCTCTAGCTCATTGTAAAAGGTACAAAGACATCAGCGAGATGATTGGGTTAGTGGAACTTAATAAATTTAAATGTTGATAGCTGAAATTCAGTTCTTCTCTTGAGAGGCAGTCAATATAGTTCGTGCAAGTAGGGACTAGAAGGAAACTCCTTGTTGAGAGTGAATGCCAGTCCACATAAGTGGACTCTTGAAACTATATTACTGGGCTTCTCACAGAGTCTGTATTAAGAAGTTCAGTAGCCCAAGGCAGGGTGCTGGAGCCTTTACTGTTTCTTATCCTCACGGCAGAAATGGGTAAAAACACAAATCACAGTTTCGTATCATCCTTCGTGGACGATATCAAAACATGAATAAAAGTCACCTCGGTGGAAGACACGGAAAATTTGGAAAGCAGATATCAACAAAGTTTTTCAGTGGCCAGTAGAAATAAGACGATATTCACTGGCAAATTACATCTGCTCTGACATGGAATGAATTAAGAGGTTAAAAGAAGCAATGATTACGAAACACAAGAGAACCAATTAATAGAACGAAAGAAACACGTGAAAGACTTGAGTATAATAATATCACTGACCTATCACTGAGAAGACACAGTAAGGCAAATGTCACAAAGGCCAGACAAATAGCAGGATTGGACAAGGAGAACTTTCAAAACAAGGGAAATAAAGTTGAGTGTTTAAATCCCTCGTACTTTCTTAAATTATTGTTCAGTGTTGACGGCTCAGTTCATGGAAGGAGAGACATCAGTGCTGGAAAAAGCAGAGAGATCGTTTACTACCCTCATGGAATCAATACAACATTGAAACTTCTAGGAACGTTTCAGAGTACTGAAAATGTACTCTCTGGAACGAAGAGGACAGAGATACCTGATAATATATACATGGAAGATACTTGTGGGCCTGATGCCAAATATACACACAACAACGTACTGGAGTGGGAGAGATGGGAGGAAGTGTAAAGTGGATCCGGTGAAAAGCAGGGGCACCATGGGCACAGTAACCCGTGGGCACAGTAACCCGTTGATCCATGGGTTAACATCCGTGGGCCAAGACTGTTCAGCTTGCTACCAGCAGATATCAGAAATATTGCCTAAACAAGTGTAGAAGTTTTCAAGTGCCTAATCAGCCAGGCTGTGATGGACATATAGGCCGGTGGACCGCCAACAGCAACAGCCTAGTGGAACAGACAATTAACAGAAAACCATGGTTCAAGGCTGAAAGAGGAGGAAGAGAAATGATTCTTTCCCTGACAAGGGAAGAGTTTAAGGGGGGGAAGGGAGAGTGGTGACAATTACCTGAGTCTCCCCGCTATTGTAGTGTTGAGATCCTTCCCTCCCACCCCTCCACCCAAGCCTCCACCCACCCCTCCACCCACTCCTCCACCTATTCTCTTGGACCTCCACCTACTCTCCTCTCCTTCCATCTCTCGTCCCCTAAACCCATCCTCCCTCCAACCACCCACCCAAAAACCCACCTACCTTACCCACCCACCCTCCACCCACCAACCCACCACCCACCCACCACCTACCTACCCACCACCCACTGACACTATTGATCTGCACCTGTTACATGAGTCTGGCAGCGGTCCCAGCAACTGGACCTTCACATCTGTTGCTTAGCTTCGTTCATTCACTGTTACAACGGTACATCAACGGGGTTGTCTGGTCTAAACTTCGTTCAGAGGAACGGAATGCTTTCCTTTACTGTTAACATCGCTAAGTGAACTACAGTCAGCTCATTATTATTATTATTATTATTATTATTATTATTATTATTATTATTATTATTATTATTATTGACATACCGACGTAGGATAACTAGAAAAAAAGAAATACGTTCACCGTCATTCGTTTAATCACTGTCTTGCCAGAAATGTGCTGACGTCACAGTTCAGACGACCCTGTGAACTGACATTTCCACCTATCCTTCAGAGGTTAGGTTAGGTGAGGTTCGTCAGGAAACAGGACAAATGTTTCCTGACGCGGGTCATAGTCAGATAATGACCCGCCTTTGGAGCTTTGGTCATCTGACCGAGGCCTTCCGCTGGCTTACCGGTCCATCCTTCAGAGTGCAGGCACTGTACGTTTCTTTCCTGGGACGACTCCGACCCCCCACTGCCAGCTGCCTTTCACACTAATTTATTCACCCTCTTAGTTATCTAATTCTGCTCTATCCTCTCTAAATGCCCAATACAAATCAAACTCTATTCAGCCCTCTAAATTATACCAGTGGTAACCTCACATTGTCTTCTAATTTCTATGTCCAAAAGTCTCAGAATAGTATTCACACCACGCATTGCCCTCAAACACGACATTTCTACTGCCTCCAGGCTCCTCCTCGCTGCAACGTATAAATCCCATGCCTCACACCCATACAACAGTGCTGATGCCGCTATACTCTGGTACATGCCTCTTTTTGACTCCAAAGATAAATGTCTTGTCATTCGTAGATTCCTCAACCTTCCACGTACCTTTTTCCCTCCTTGTTCATTTTATGGTTCACCTCATTATTAACAGATCAGTCTGTTGAAAAGTCTACTCACAAATCATACCCCGGCCGGGATTGAACCCGCGGTCAGAGAGTCTCAAAACTCCAGCCCGTCGCGTTAGCCCGTGGCTAACGCGACGGGCTGGAGTTTTGAGACTCTCTGACCGCGGGTTCAATCCCGGCCGGGGTATGGTTTGTTTGCAATCGTGTCATTACGATTTCGTGAGTCATACTCACAAATATCTGAACAAATTCAGATATTCAATATTCCCTTCAATCAGATCTGCAATCTTTCATTGCCTACACTTTTTCGTTATTTTCATAACTATGCTATTCCCTGTGCTCATTTTTAATATCTTTCACAAACCTCCTAGGTTCACACGCCAACTTTTGCAGCTTCTCTTCATAATCTTCCAAAAGCACAGTGTCATCTGATACAACGCCCACGTTGTATCAGATTCTTTATCTTTTAATCTCACACGTCTCCCAAGACCCCGGCATTAACTTGTTTTACAGCCCCATCTATATTGATGTTAAATAACCATAGTGACATCACACAACCCTGTATAAGACCTTCTTTTACTGGATAATAATCTTCCGCTCTCTCCTTCATGATCTAACCCGAGCTTCAGTACTCACATAAATGCAACATTCAATGTTGCATCTGCTACAGTGCTTCCACAACCACCCTATCACATGCCTATTCGAAATCCAAACTGGAGGTAGAAGACTAGAAGAGCAAGAGGAAAGAGAGACGGAGGGAAATCAGGAAAGAAACTGGGGAGGAAGAGGGAGAGAGAGAAGTGGGAGAGATAGGAAAGGGAAGACAACTACTGTTCCTTTAATTGATTTCCTCGTGCAAATTATTCGACATTGTGATAGCCGGTGTTCATCTCTCTCTGTCTGTCTGTCTGTCTGTCTCTCTCTCTCTCTCTCTCTCTCTCTCTCTCTCTCTCTCTCTCTCTCTCTCTCTCTCTCTCTCTCTCTCTCTTTCTCTCTCTCTCTCTCTCTCTCTGCCTCTGTCTCCCGGTCTCTTGCTGTCTGAAATATATACAATATATATATATATATATATATATATATATATATATATATATATATATATATATATATATATATATTGTAATGTACAGAACAGTGGACGGGAATCGAACCGTGGTCCTGGCATGCAGCTGGCCCAACGTTGTACCATTCCTGTGACATGTCTGTATCAGCGGCAGCAACTGTGACCCATCTCTTCCCGCAGCCACAGGTTTCATCGTGTATTTGTTCTCATGCCTGTCAAAGCCAGACCACCGTTCGAGTCCCCGTTCATTCTTCTGTTTATTCATTGACAGTTGTCTATTTCAACTTACCTTGTGTTTGTATACCTTGTGTTTTATAACCCTTGATACCATTGTTAGAAGGTATTTATACCGTTATACGTAAGTATATATACCGTTGTACTGATGTATATATACCGTTGTACTGAAGTATATATACCGTTGTACGGAAGTATATATACCGTTGTACGGAAGTATATATACCGTTGTACGGAAGTATATATACCGTTGTACGGAAGTATATATACCGTTGTACGGAAGTATATATACCGTTGTACGGAAGTATATATACCGTTGTACTGATGTTTTACAATATAGATAAGTTGATTAACAAGACGCCTGCTGTGAGGTCGAAATGTTTCGGCAACAAAGGCACTCTTGTGCTGCACTAATATTTACCTACATCACTGTTTCAGAAATACCACCAGTTGCGTATCAAGATCCTGGGTGACTGTTATTACTGCGTGTCTGGCGCCCCTAGAGAGAGGAGCGACCACGCTGTCAACTGCGTCCATATGGGACTCTCTATGATAGATGCTATCAAGTAAGTCCATCTTCACCCCCCTCCCTCACCCACTGCCACCGCCCGGGTTTGTATCATGGCCAGGAGTCAGTGTTTCGACGCTGGCAGACACTGGAGAGTTAGTAGAAACAACACGCACGTAGTTAGCGGTCCAAGTCCAAGTCTGACCGAAACATCGTCAAAAGTTGCCTCCTGTGTGCGGATTGTATTGTTGCAATCACGGTATTGTGACTTTTTCTTCTATTGCGAGAGTTACACGGTGGGAACACACACACAGTATGGGGCTACAGTATTCTGTACAGGTACTGTATATTGTAGAACACGTACTATTTGTTTCCAATGTTATATTCCGTCACACAGGATGGGTGTCACACCAACAGTCTGGTTAATCAGTCCCTGAGCCGCTGTGAGGCCTGGTTGAAGACCGGGCCGCGAGGGCATTGACCCTTGGAACGACCTCCGGGTAATGATAATGAAGTATTTCTTCCCGAGTCTGGAGACTTCAGTAGGCTGATGAGGGTATCGTCAGGCATTGTATTATGGTTCAGTAGGTACGACAACTTCAAAGAGTTCCTCCCATCAGAACTGGAGTTAGCACTGTACTGGAACTATCGTCTCTTAGAATGACCTGCAACCTAGCATAATGACCTACCCTCATTAGCAAGTCACAGGTCATTAAGATGTGTTTGTATGTACAGGTACGTACGTGAGACGACGGGATGCACGGTGGACATGCGTGTTGGAATCCATACTGGAGCCGTGCTGGCAGGCGTGCTGGGACAGAGACAGTGGCAGTTTGATGTGTACAGCAAAGATGTCGTGTTAGCTAACAAGATGGAGAGTAGTGGGAAGCCTGGGTAAGTGCTTGTGAGTAGTGGGAAGCCTGGGTAAGTGCTTGTGAGTAGTGGGAAGCCTGGGTAAGTGCTTGTGAGTAGTGTGAAGCCTGGGTAAGTGCTTGTGAGTAGTGGGAAGCCTGGGTAAGTGCTTGTGAGTAGTGGGAAGCCTGGGTAAGTGCTTGTGAGTAGTGGGAAGCCTGGGTAAGTGCTTGTGAGTAGTGGGAAGCCTGGGTAAGTGCTTGTGAGTAGTGTGAAGCCTGGGTAAGTGCTTGTGAGTAGTGGGAAGCCTGGGTAAGTGCTTGTGAGTAGTGGGAAGCCTGGGTAAGTGCTTGTGAGTAGTGGGAAACCTGGGTAAGTGCTTGTGAGTAGTGGGAAGCCTGGGTAAGTGCTTGTGAGTAGTGGGAAGCCTGGGTAAGTGCTTGTGAGTAGTGGGAAGCCTGGGTAAGTGCTTGTGAGTAGTGTGAAGCCTGGGTAAGTGCTTGTGAGTAGTGGGAAGCCTTGGTAAGTGCTTGTGAGTAGTGGGAAGCCTGGGTAAGTGCTTGTGAGTAGTGGAAAGCCTGGGTAAGTGCTTGTGAGTAGTGGAAAGCCTGGGTAAGTGCTTGTGAGTAGTGTGAAGCCTGGGTAAGTGCTTGTGAGTAGTGGGAAGCCTGGGTAAGTGCTTGTGAGTAGTGGGAAGCCTGG
This sequence comes from Cherax quadricarinatus, assembly GCF_038502225.1. NCBI lineage: Eukaryota > Metazoa > Arthropoda > Malacostraca > Decapoda > Parastacidae > Cherax > Cherax quadricarinatus. Next base: position 7,727,643 of record NC_091340.1, read on the forward strand.
GTAAGTGCTTGTGAGTAGTGGGAAGCCTGGGTAAGTGCTTGTGAGTAGTGGGAAGCCTGGGTAAGTGCTTGTGAGTAGTGGGAAGCCTGGGTAAGTGCTTGTGAGTAGTGGGAAGCCTGGGTAAGTGCTTGTGAGTAGTGTGAAGCCTGGGTAAGTGCTTGTGAGTAGTGGGAAGCCTGGGTAAGTGCTTGTGAGTAGTGGGAAGCCTGGGTAAGTGCTTGTGAGTAGTGGGAAGCCTGGGTAAGTGCTTGTGAGTAGTGTGAAGCCTGGGTAAGTGCTTGTGAGTAGTGGGAAGCCTGGGTAAGTGCTTGTGAGTAGTGTGAAGCCTGGGTAAGTGCTTGTGAGTAGTGTGAAGCCTGGGTAAGTGCTTGTGAGTAGTGTGAAGCCTGGGTAAGTGCTTGTGTGTAGTGGGAAGCCTGGGTAAGTGCTTGTGAGTAGTGTGAAGCCTGGGTAAATGTGTGTGTGAGCACCATTATATATATATATATATATATATATATATATATATATATATATATATATATATATATATATATGTTTATATAATATATATATATATATATATATATATATATATATATATATATATATATATATATATATATATATATATATATATATATATATATTATATATTCTCAAACAGCTTCAGGGAGAATCTTGAATTTTCCCTAAAGCAAGTTTATTCTTTTCTCTGAGGATGAGGGTCCCCAGGACAGTTCTAGAGGTGGTACCTATATATATATATATATATATATATATATATATATATATATATATATATATATATATATATATATATATATATATATATATATATATATATATATATATGGAGAAAAAGAGAGATGTTAAGAGAGTGGTGAAGCAATGTAAAAAGAGAGCAAATGAGAGAGTGGGTGAGATGTTATCAACAAATTTTGTTGAAAATAAGAAAAAGTTTTGGAGCGAGATTAACAAGTTAAGGAAGCCTAGAGAACAAATGGATTTATCAGTTAAAAATAGGAGAGGAGAGTTATTAAATGGAGAGTTAGAGGTATTGGGAAGATGGAGGGAATATTTTGAGGAATTGTTAAATGTTGATGAAGATAGGGAAGCTGTGATTTCGTGTATAGGACAAGGAGGAATAACATCTTGTAGGAGTGAGGAAGAGCCAGTTGTGAGTGTGGGGGAAGTTCGTGAGGCAGTAGGTAAAATGAAAGGGGGTAAGGCAGCCGGGATTGATGGATAAAGATAGAAATGTTAAAAGCAGGTGGGGATATAGTTTTGGAGTGGTTGGTGCAATTATTTAATAAATGTATGGAAGAGGGTAAGGTACCTAGGGATTGGCAGAGAGCATGCATAGTTCCTTTGTATAAAGGCAAAGGGGACAAAAGAGAGTGCAAAAATTATAGGGGGATAAGTCTGTTGAGTATACCTGGTAAAGTGTATGGTAGAGTTATTATTGAAAGAATTAAAAGTAAGACTGAGAATAGGATAGCAGATGAACAAGGAGGCTTTAGGAAAGGTAGGGGGTGTGTGGACCAGGTGTTTACAGTGAAACATATAAGTGAACAGTATTTAGATAAGGCTAAAGAGGTCTTTGTGGCATTTATGGATTTGGAAAAGGCGTATGACAGGGTGGATAGGGGGGCAATGTGGCAGATGTTGCAGGTGTATGGTGTAGGAGGTAGGTTACTGAAAGCAGTGAAGAGTTTTTACGAGGATAGTGAGGCTCAAGTTAGAGTACATAGGAAAGAGGGAAATTATCTCCCAGTAAAAGTAGGCCTTAGACAAGGATGTGTGATGTCACCGTGGTTGTTTAATATATTTGTAGATGGGGTTGTAAGAGAAGTAAATGCGAGGGTCTTGACAAGAGGCGTGGAGTTAAAAGATAAAGAATCACACATAAAGTGGGAGTTGTCACAGTTGCTCTTTGCTGATGACACTGTGCTCCTGGGAGATTCTGAAGAGAAGTTGCAGAGATTGGTGGATGAATTTGGTAGGGTGTGCAAAAGAAGAAAATTAAAAGTGAATACAGGAAAGAGTAAGGTTATGAGGATAACAAAAATATTAGGTGATGAAAGATTGGATATCAGATTGGAGGGAGAGAGTATGGAGGAGGTGAACGTATTCAGATATTTGGGAGTGGACGTGTCAGCGGATGGGTCTATGAAGGATGAGGTGAATCATAGAATTGATGAGGGGAAAAGGGTGAGTGGTGCACTTATGAGTCTGTGGAGACAAAGAACTTTGTCCTTGGAGGCAAAGAGGGGAATGTATGAGAGTATAGTTTTACCAACACTCTTATATGGGTGTGAAGCATGGGTGATGAATGTTGCAGCGAGGAGAAGGCTGGAGGCAGTGGAGATGTCATGTCTGAGGGCAATGTGTGGTGTGAATATAATGCAGAGAATTCGTAGTTTGGAAGTTAGGAGGAGGTGCGGGATTACCAAAACTGTTGTCCAGAGGGCTGAGGAAAGGTTGTTGAGGTGGTTCGGACATGTGGAGAGAATGGAGCGTATCAAGAGTGTATCAGTCTGTAGTGGAAGAAAGGCGGGGTAGGGGCCGGCCTAGGAAAGGTTGGAGGGAGGGGGTAAAGGAGGTTTTGTGTGCGAGGGGCTTGGACTTCCAGCAGGCATGCGTGAGCGTGTTTGATAGGAGTGAATGGAGACAAATGGTTTTTAATACTTGACGTGCTGTTGGAGTGTGAGCAAAGTAACATTTATGAAGGGGTTCAGGGAAACCGGCAGGCCGGACTTGAGTCCTGGAGATGGGAAGTACAGTGCCTCCACTCTGAAGGAGGGGTGTTAATGTTGCAGTTTAAAAACTGTAGTGTAAAGCACCCTTCTGGCAAGACAGTGATGGAGTGAATGATGGTGAAAGTTTTTCTTTTTCGGGCCACCCTGCCTTGGTGGGAATCGGCCAGTGTGATAAATAAATAAATAAATATATATAATATATATATATATATATATATATATATATATATATATATATATATATATATATATATATATATATATATATATATATATATATCGTGCCGAATATGAAAAGTTGGTCACTTACCAAGAACTCATTTAAAATTAAGTCCTTTCTAAATTTTTCTCTTATCCGTTTAATGGTATATTTTTCATTTATATTAATGTAAAAATTAATATTTTTGTACCAAAAGAACCTTAGAAAACTTACCTAACCCTACTATAACAAGCTCAATTTAATTTAGCCTAATCCAGCTAAATATTTTTTAGATAACTTTACAATAATTTCATAATAAACAAACGCAATGAAATAAATTTTCGTTAGGTTCAGAATTATTTTTGCGAAATTATTGCATATACAAACTTTGACTTGCCTTATTCGGCAAGAAGAGCGTTGCTATTTAAGCCAGTATCGCCTTTCCACGTATGTGCAGTATTTTTCACGTTCAATAAGGAACATAAAACCAGAATAACTTGAATAAAAAAGGTCAGAATTAAAACTTTCGTCATTAAATGAACTTTGACCAAAAAGAAAGTTTTAAGATTTGCTGAGAAGACGAAAAACTTTTGCTTGAGTTGATGAGTCCCATTGATGACTGTCCCACCAGCTGATGAGTCCCATTGATGACTGTCCCACCAGCTGATGAGTCCCATTGATGACTCAGTCCCACCAGCTGATGAGTCCCATTGATGACTCAGTCCCACCCGCTGATGAGTCCCATTGATGATGTACCTTTGAAGAGTTTCGAGAGTTTGTCTACTCTCTGAGCCCGGCCATGGGCCAGGCTCGTCTGGTGCTTGCCTGGTCAACCAGGCTGTTGCTGCTGGAGGCCCGCTGCCCCACAGCCTGGTTAATCTGGCACCTGGTGAAGATGCTTGTCCAGTTTCCTCTTGAAGGCTTCTACACTTGTTCCAGCAGTGTTTCTGATATCTTCTGGTAAGATGTTGACTAGTCTAGGACCCCGCATGTTGATACAGTGTTCCCCTATTGTCCCCACCGCACCCCTGCTCCTCACTGGGTTTATTTTACACTTCCTCCCATATCTCTCACTCCAGTATGTTGTTATGGCAGTGTGCAGATTTGGGACCAAGCCCTCGAGTACCTTCCAGGTATAGTATATTATCATGTACCTCTCCTACGCTTCAATGAGTACATGTTCAAGACTTGAAGGCGTTCCCAGTAGTTTAGGTGCTTTACTGGCTCAGTGTGAGCCGTAAACGATCTCTGTATTTGTTCCAGCTCAGATATTTCTCCTGCCTTGAACGGGGCCATCTGCACTGAGCAATATTCTAAGTGAGGGAGCACTAGCGATTTGAAGTGTGTCACCATCGGCATTATTTTCCTTGTTTTGAAAGTTCTCAATACCCACCCAGTCATCTTCCTGGCTGTCGTGATCTTTTCTTGTTATGGTCTTTAAAACAAAGGTCCGCTGACATAATTACTCCCAGGTCTTTTACGCGTTCCTTTCATTCTATTTGGTGACCCTCTTGAGTTTTGTATATAGTGCTCCTTTTGAGTTCTTCGTTCTTTCCATCACCATTGAAAGTCATGTTCTTCACTGCCCACTGGAAAACCCTGTTTATGTCTTCCTGTACTTTTTCAGTGTCCTCTACCATACTGACTTTAACGGTAGAGGACACTGATGAGTCCCAGTGATGACTCAGTCCCATCCGTTGATGAGTCTCAGTGGTGCCTCGATGGTGACTCGTTAGTGGATCTTGTATCCTCTGGTCTACCTGTAGTCTCTGTCCTCTGGTCTACCTGTAGTTCCTGTCCTCTGGTCTACCTGTAGCCCCTGTCCTCTGGTCTACCTGTAGTCCCTGTCCTCTGGTCTATCTGTAGTCTCTGTCCTCTGGTCTACCTGTAGTCCCTGTCCTCTGGTCTACCTGTAGTCTCTGTCCTCTGGTCTACCTGTAGTCTCTGTCCTCTGGTCTACCTGTAGTCCCTGTCCTCTGGTCTACCTGTAGTCCCTGTCCTCTGGTCTACCTGTAGTCCCTGTCCTCTGGTCTACCTGTAGTCTCTGTCCTCTGGTCTACCTGTAGTCCCTGTCCTCTGGTCTACCTGTGGTCTCTGTCCTCTGGTCTACCTGTAGTCTCTGTCCTCTGGTCTACCTGTAGTCTCTGTCCTCTGGTCTACCTGTAGTCTCTGTCCTCTGGTCTACCTGTGGTCTCTGTCCTCTGGTCTACCTGTAGTCTCTGTCCTCTGGTCTACCTGTAGTCTCTGTCCTACCTGTAGTCTCTGTCCTCTGGTCTACCTGTGGTCTCTGTCCTCTGGTCTACCTGTAGTCTCTGTCCTCTGGTCTACCTGTAGTCTCTGTCCTCTGGTCTACCTGTAGTCTCTGTCCTCTGGTCTACCTGTAGTCTCTGTCCTACCTGTAGTCTCTGTCCTCTGGTCTACCTGTAGTCTCTGTCCTCTGGTCTACCTGTAGTCTCTGTCCTCTGGTCTACCTGTAGTCTCTGTCCTCTGGTCTACCTGTGGTCTCTGTCCTCTGGTCTACCTGTAGTCTCTGTCCTCTGGTCTACCTGTGGTCTCTGTCCTCTGGTCTACCTGTGGTCTCTGTCCTCTGGTCTACCCGTGGTCTCTGTCCTCTGGTCTACCTGTTGTCTCTGTCCTCTGGTCTACCTGTGGTCTCTGTCCTCTGGTCTACCTGTAGTCTCTGTCCTCTGGTCTACCTGTGGTCTCTGTCCTCTGGTCTACCTGTGGTCTCTGTCCTCTGGTCTACCTGTAGTCTCTGTCCTCTGGTCTACCTGTAGTCTCTGTCCTCTGGTCTACCTGTAGTCTCTGTCCTCTGGTCTACCTGTGGTCTCTGTCCTCTGGTCTACCTGTAGTCTCTGTCCTCTGGTCTACCTGTGGTCTCTGTCCTCTGGTCTACCTGTGGTCTCTGTCCTCTGGTCTACCTGTAGTCTCTGTCCTCTGGTCTACCTGTGGTCTCTGTCCTCTGGTCTACCTGTGGTCTCTGTCCTCTGGTCTACCTGTAGTCTCTGTCCTCTGGTCTACCTGTGGTCTCTGTCCTCTGGTCTACCTGTAGTCTCTGTCCTCTGGTCTACCTGTAGTCTCTGTCCTCTGGTCTACCTGTGGTCTCTGTCCTCTGGTCTACCTGTAGTCTCTGTCCTCTGGTCTACCCGTGGTCTCTGTCCTCTGGTCTACCTGTAGTCTCTGTCCTCTGGTCTACCCGTGGTCTCTGTCCTCTGGTCTACCTGTAGTCTCTGTCCTCTGGTCTACCCGTGGTCTCTGTCCTCTGGTCTACCTGTAGTCTCTGTCCTCTGGTCTACCCGTGGTCTCTGTCCTCTGGTCTACCTGTAGTCTCTGTCATCTGGTCTACCTGTGGTCTCTGTCCTCTGGTCTACCTGTAGTCTCTGTCCTCTGGTCTACCTGTAGTCTCTGTCCTCTGGTCTACCTGTAGTCTCTGTCCTCTGGTCTACCTGTAGTCTCTGTCCTCTGGTCTACCTGTAGTCCCTGTCCTCTGGTCTACCTGTAGTCTCTGTCCTCTGGTCTACCTGTAGTCTCTGTCCTCTGGTCTACCTGTAGTCCCTGTCCTCTGGTCTACCTGTAGTCTCTGTCCTCTGGTCTACCTGTAGTCTTTGTCCTCTGGTCTACCTGTAGTCTCTGTCCTCTGGTCTACCTGTAGTCTCTGTCCTCTGGTCTACCTGTAGTCTCTGTCCTCTGGTCTACCTGTAGTCCCTGTCCTCTGGTCTACCTGTAGTCTCTGTCCTCTGGTCTACCTGTAGTCTCTGTCCTCTGGTCTACCTGTAGTCTCTGTCCTCTGGTCTACCTGTAGTCTCTGTCCTCTGGTCTACCTGTAGTCCCTGTCCTCTGGTCTACCTGTAGTCTCTGTCCTCTGGTCTACCTGTAGTCTCTGTCCTCTGGTCTACCTGTAGTCTCTGTCCTCTGGTCTACCTGTAGTCTCTGTCCTCTGGTCTACCTGTAGTCCCTGTCCTCTGGTCTACCTGTAGTCTCTGTCCTCTGGTCTACCTGTAGTCTCTGTCCTCTGGTGTACCTGTAGTCTCTGTCCTCTGGTCTACCTGTAGTCTCTGTCCTCTGGTCTACCTGTAGTCTCTGTCCTCTGGTCTACCTGTAGTCTCTGTCCTCTGGTCTACCTGTAGTCTCTGTCCTCTGGTCTACCTGTAGTCTCTGTCCTCTGGTCTACCTGTAGTCTCTGTCCTCTGGTCTACCCGTGGTCTCTGTCCTCTGGTCTACCCGTGGTCTCTGTCCTCTGGTCTACCCGTGGTCTCTGTCCTCTGGTCTACCCGTGGTCTCTGTCCTCTGGTCTACCCGTGGTCTCTGTCCTCTGGTCTACCCGTGGTCTCTGTCCTCTGGTCTACCCGTGGTCTCTGTCCTCTGGTCTACCCGTGGTCTCTGTCCTCTGGTCTACCTGTGGTCTCTGTCCTCTGGTCTACCCGTGGTCTCTGTCCTCTGGTCTACCCGTGGTCTCTGTCCTCTGGTCTACCTGTAGTCTCTGTCCTCTGGTCTACCTGTAGTCTCTGTCCTCTGGTCTACCTGTAGTCTCTGTCCTCTGGTCTACCTGTAGTCCCTGTCCTCTGGTCTACCCGTGGTCTCTGTCCTCTGGTCTACCCGTGGTCTCTGTCCTCTGGTCTACCCGTGGTCTCTGTCCTCTGGTCTACCCGTGGTCTCTGTCCTCTGGTCTACCTGTGGTCTCTGTCCTCTGGTCTACCCGTGGTCTCTGTCCTCTGGTCTACCTGTAGTCTCTGTCCTCTGGTCTACCCGTGGTCTCTGTCCTCTGGTCTACCAGTGGTCTCTGTCCTCTGGTCTACCCGTGGTCTCTGTCCTCTGGTCTACCCGTGGTCTCTGTCCTCTGGTCTACCTGTAGTCTCTGTCCTCTGGTCTACCCGTGGTCTCTGTCCTCTGGTCTACCCGTGGTCTCTGTCCTCTGGTCTACCTGTGGTCTCTGTCCTCTGGTCTACCCGTGGTCTCTGTCCTCTGGTCTACCTGTGGTCTCTGTCCTCTGGTCTACCCGTGGTCTCTGTCCTCTGGTCTACCTGTGGTCTCTGTCCTCTGGTCTACCCGTGGTCTCTGTCCTCTGGTCTACCCGTGGTCTCTGTCCTCTGGTCTACCCGTGGTCTCTGTCCTCTGGTCTACCTGTGGTCTCTGTCCTCTGGTCTACCCGTGGTCTCTGTCCTCTGGTCTACCTGTGGTCTCTGTCCTCTGGTCTACCTGTGGTCTCTGTCCTCTGGTCTACCCGTGGTCTCTGTCCTCTGGTCTACCCGTGGTCTCTGTCCTCTGGTCTACCCGTGGTCTCTGTCCTCTGGTCTACCCGTGGTCTCTGTCCTCTGGTCTACCTGTGGTCTCTGTCCTCTGGTCTACCCGTGGTCTCTGTCCTCTGGTCTACCTGTAGTCTCTGTCCTCTGGTCTACCCGTGGTCTCTGTCCTCTGGTCTACCCGTGGTCTCTGTCCTCTGGTCTACCCGTGGTCTCTGTCCTCTGGTCTACCTGTGGTCTCTGTCCTCTGGTCTACCTGTGGTCTCTGTCCTCTGGTCTACCCGTGGTCTCTGTCCTCTGGTCTACCCGTGGTCTCTGTCCTCTGGTCTACCTGTGGTCTCTGTCCTCTGGTCTACCCGTGGTCTCTGTCCTCTGGTCTACCCGTGGTCTCTGTCCTCTGGTCTACCTGTAGTCTCTGTCCTCTGGTCTACCCGTGGTCTCTGTCCTCTGGTCTACCCATGGTCTGTCCTCTGGTCTACCCGTGGTCTCTGTCCTCTGGTCTACCCGTGGTCTCTGTCCTCTGGTCTACCTGTAGTCTCTGTCCTCTGGTCTACCCGTGGTCTCTGTCCTCTGGTCTACCCGTGGTCTGTCCTCTGGTCTACCCGTGGTCTCTGTCCTCTGGTCTACCCGTGGTCTCTCTTTTATCCTCTCCAGTTTGTATTAATCTCATTACATTTAAATCTTCCGAAAAAAATGAAGCAACACAGTCAGTCTCCTGCATCAGGTCATTTACGCATATTAAAAATAATAGAGTTCCTGGAACTGATCCTTGGGGAACCCCGTTTGTTGCACTCTCCCACCTTGAAATATTTCTTTAGCCTCAACCCCCCCCCCTTTTGTCTTCTGATCCCTGCGATAATTTGTGAATCAGTCTCTGGTGGGGTACAGTGTCAGGTGCTTCCCTACAGTTCAGAAATATGCAGTCAACCCATCCTTGTCTTTCTTGCTTGAATTCCGTTATTGTGTCGTAGAACTCCAGTAGGTTAGTGAGGCAAGATTTAAGTTATTAAATCTGTGATGGCTTTCTGGAAAAAAAAAGTCTCATTTTTCTTGATGCTCAGGAACTCTTGTACTGTTAAATGTTGTCCAAAGTATTGGAAAAGATAATTCAGATGATTCTGGCCTATAATTCAGTGTCTTTTGTGTGTCCCCTTGACTGTATATTGAGATCACGTTGGTAGTTATCCAGTAGGTCTCTCATCTCCACGGACATATTGCAGTTCATTGCTATGGGTTTACACATTTCTTCCGCTCCCTCTTTCAGTATCCATGGTGATGTACCGTCAGGCCCCATGACTTTTGATGTGTGTGACTTTTAATAGTTTCATTACTTCTGCCTTTGATACATGAATTCTATCCAATACTTGCATATTAACCCCTTTCAACTCTACATTCTGGCACAGCCCCTGTTTCCTCAGTCACTGTCCTTTAATATTTTGCTTAATTCCTCACAAACTTCTCTGTCTTCTTTTAATTACACTTTCCTATTCAGCCTTATTATTTGTTCTTTTACAGTCGTCTTCCTCCTTGTTTGTCTGTATGTGTGTGTGTCTGTGTTCGTGCGAGGGCGTTGAAAAATTCAATTAGGCAAGGTATACTATTATAGCTGGTGCTTGATGGTAATTACACGTCTAAGTGTACAAATTAAGAGGCTAGTGGTGCCCAGCAAGCATCCTTCAGCCAGCACCTGTGTGTTCGGTACAACCTGCACGGAACACTTTTTATTTGACGGCTGCACTGTTTTATTTTAACCCCCTCCCCCTCTCTCTCTCTCTCTCTCTCCTCAACCCCCCATACTCTCTCCTCAACCCCCCATACTCTCTCCTCAACCCCCACTCTCCTCCACACACCTCCCCCAAGCTCCCCAACCATATTAAAAAATAGACAGCCTGGCACTGGGTTGTCCACAGAGACAAATTCAGAACTGAGAGAGTTGTGAAAGCCAGGACCAAGCACAGCAGCGGGGCGTCTCTGGGTCGTTGTCATGAACCAGGTCAACGCTGGCACCGTCAGCAGTAATTCCCAGGCCTCCTGACGACCAGGGGACGGAGGACGCCTCCTGACGACCAGGGGACGGAGGACGCCTCCTGACGACCAGGGGACGGAGGACGCCTCCTGACGACCAGGGGACGGAGGACGCCTCCTGACGACCAGGGGACGGAGGACGCCTCCTGACGACCAGGGGACGGAGGACGCCTCCTGACGACCAGGGGACGGAGGACGCCTCATAACTAATAAAAGTTTCTTTCCTGTTTTGTGATATTTAAGAGAAAGAACAGAATAAAAGTGCAAAAGGATAGAAAAAGCAGAATAAAAAAAACACGGAATGGATGGGGTTTAAACCCATGGCGAGAGAGTAGTACAGCTCTAGGCCAGTGCGTAAACCACTGAGCCAGGTGGCTGCAATACGACTCACTCGCCATGGGTTTCAACCCCAACCGTTCCGTGGTTTGTTTTCAATTGTGTTATAACGATTTCATGAGTCAAGAGCAGAGTAGTGGTGGACTATTAATGAAGTCCGCTGCCCCACACCAGGCCTCACGCCCCGTACCAACGTGACAAGCAGTGCCCACTGTCTCCAGGACCCTACCCAGGGCACAGCCCCAGCTGTCCAGGACCACCACTTACCCTATGCAGGGCACAGCCCCAGCTGTCCAGGACCACCACTTACCCTACCCAGGGCACAGCCCCAGCTGCCCAGGACCACCACTTACCCTACCCAGGGCACAGCTCCAGCTGTCCAGGACCACCACTTACCCTGCCCAGGGCACAGCCCCAGCTCTCTCAGAACTGACAGAACTGGTTCAGAGGACATCTACATCACCTTCTTCACAGCTACTGCAACTGACCCATCAATTTGGGAAGGACCTACTTCCACAGGGGAATCCCGCCTACCAGTGACTATGCCCTCGTCTGCTACACGTCCCTATTCACTGATGCCTATATAAGCGCCAGTCTCCTTGCCTGTGCTTCAGAATCTCTACAACCACGGTGCTCTAAACACCACCTTCAAGGCTGTGGGATTGATTACCTCATCTTTTGTATATAGTTCTTCTGTTTTCTTATTATGTCCTAGAATCTGTATTGATAAAGCCACTGGATGGCGAAACTTCTACAATAAAGATACCCAGATGTTGCACAAGTGTCTTCACTTTCATCTTGTCGGTATTGTATACCTGTCTTGCACAGAACAAGGCTTAGCAAAACCGCCTATTTAAACTGGAAGAGCCAGAGACACCAGCAATATTCAGCTAGTGATGGCCTGAAGAAGAACTGGGAAGAACACCGACAGTTGTACATCATGTCTCACCAGTCCTAGAACCAAACCTGGCTTCATGTGGTACTCCCACCTCAGACACCCACCATATGAACCATATCAACACAAGGAGAGTAACTACTGGTAACTTTCTCCATGATTCCCCACAGCAAAAGTAAACAAGTTGGGAAAAAAGTTCCGTTATTTAGGCTAATTTAGGGAGGGAGGGAGTGCCGAGTTCTTAGGCAAAGCCGCTCAAACCGTTCCATCACCTTGCTGCAGTGTTAAAAGTTTCGTGCCATTAAGTTACATTCAGACTTGGGGTGTATAACAGACAGAGGATCGAGCCTTCAACCACGTCTTGCGCTGAATGAACTGCCTGGGTTCAGCGCTAAAAATACTGTTAGGTAAAAAGACACTTGCAACTAATGTGACATTTTTATTGTGGCAACGTTTCGCTCTCCAGGAGCTTTGTCAAGCCGTTACGGCTTGACAAAGCCGAATAGGTAAAACTTGCGATTTTGGCTTAAATCGCAACACTCTTCCTGCCTAATAAGGCAAGCGAAATTTTGTGTATTCAATAATTTCGCAAAAATCATTTTGAACCTTGTTACGCAGAAAGGTGGGATACCTGGGGGCTAGTGCCTTGTCTAAGGGCAAAGGTAAAAGTTACACACATCTCAAGCATAAACAGGTCACCCAGGGCTATCCCAGTCAAAACAGAAAGAGCTAAACCAGTATGTGTTACTTTAATGGGTTGGTTAACAGAGGGTAAGGCAAAAATCCCAGTTAGGAAAATATATCTATTTATTCAACATAACATTATATACACACTCTAGCAACACCTTAATCCTAAACGTCCAAATGAGGGTACACAAGAAACAGCTGACTGGAGGTCCAGCCACCATAACCACTAGGCCTAGTCAGTGCCAGGCCGTCACTGCTCCACTACAAGCCCCATTTCTTATTTCCTCACTCATCCCACAGCACCCTGACCATGTCCGAGCCTGGGTGAACATACAGGTAAGCCATAGAAGAGCCTATGGCTTGAGTTGGTTAAACAAAAGGAGTACACAACTACAAACTTAGCTTAAATACACAGGATCTCCGACGCCAGCCTCCACACCATGCCGACTCCACGTGACTTCCCCCCCCCCCAGCCACTCTGACCCAGCGTACCCAAACACAGTTGGAAAATAAATCCCTAGCAGGATTTCTTTATAATTATAATTTAACCTAATTTACAGTACCCCCAAATGCACATTATGAATTATAAAATTATTCTTTACAATTATAACATTCATACTACGTATTATGGTACACTTCTCCACTATATGTACATTACGATGTCATGCAGAACCCTGCATAACAAACCTAACTAAAAAAAAATACATTTCATTGTATTTGTTTATTGTTAAATTACTGCAAACTTAGCTAAAATGTATTTAGCTGGATTAGGCTAAATTAAATTGCGCTTGTTATAATAAGGTTAAGTAAGTTATTTAAGGTTCTGCTGGTATAAAATTATTAATTTTTACATTAGCATAAATGAAAAATATACCTTCAAGCGTATAAAAGAATTTTAGAAAGGACTTAATGCTAATTAACCAGTTTTACCTATTCGGCACGACATATATGAGTGTGTGTGTGTGTGTGTGTGTGTGTGTGTGTGTGTGTGTGTGTGTGTGTGTGTGTGTGTGTGTGTGTGTGTGTGTGTGTGTGTGTGTGTGTGTGTGTGTGTGTATTTCGGCAGGCATGTGCACATAATCCGTATCTCCCGGCAGGCATGTGCACATAATCCGTGTGTATCTCCCGGCAGGCATGTGCACATAATCCGTGTGTATCTCCCGGCAGGCATGTGCACATAATCCGTGTGTATCTCCCGGCAGGCGTGTGCACATAATCCGTGTGTATCTCCCGGCAGGCGTGTGCACATAATCCGTGTGTATCTCCCGGCAGGCGTGTACACATCAGCAACAAAACTCTGGAGTACATCGGTGGAGAGTTCGAAGTTGAGCCCGCGTACGGTGAGCGCCGTGAGGACGCTCTCAGAGCTGCTGGTCTCAAGACTTACTTTATCTCCAAGGTCCTCCGCCCGGTGAGTCAACAGCACTCCGCATTCACTGAAAGAACAGTGAAAGAAGAGTGAGAATGGAATGAAAGAGTTAATATGGGGTGGAAAACGAATGAAAGGTTGAAAGAGTGAGAAGTGGGAAGGTGTGGTGGTGAAGTGTGACTGTGTGGGAAGGTGTGGTGAAGTGTGACTGGGGAGGTGTGGTGGTGAAATGTGACTGTGTGGGGAGGTGAAGTGTGACTGTGGGGGGAGGTGTGGTGAAATGGGACTGTGGGAAGGTGTGGTGGTGAAGTGTGACTGTGGAGGAGGAACTTAGTGGATCTCTCTGTCCACACACATTGCTGTATAGACCTGTTTGTATCCACACACTACTGTATAGACCTGTTTGTATCCACACACTACTGTATAGACCTGTTTGTATCCACACACTACTGTATAGACCTGTTTTTATCCACACACCTTGTATTTGGTGTCGTCGCCATCTGTATATATGAACCATACTGCTAGAGATACTTCTAGTCTAGCCTTAGTATATCGGTAATCTTTTAATATAACATTGTTACTTTCTCCATATATATGTTTAACTTGCCGCATTTCATTATGATGGAGAGTGGATCTGTTAGTTCCTATCTGCACTGTTCTACTGTCTTCAACTCGTCTGCTAGTTCTTCTCTGCCATTACTTTTTTAACTTATGTGAGGAAGCCATAATTATACTCTCCATTCTCTATTATTAGTTTAGCCAAGTCATCAACTTTGTCATGCTGCTGGAGACCTCTGTGAGAAGGAATCCACAAAAACCTGACTAACCCACGTCTTAATGTGTATATCTGTGCGCAGCTTCACACACAAGCATGCTACGTTCAGGTCTCTGGTTTTTACAGCCAGTAATAGTCAGTTACAAATAAACTGATATCCTAGTTTCCACAAGGTTGAGAGCAACAATTATGGCAAACAGTTTAGTCTGCAAGATGGAAGTCCAGTTATTAATTCTAATACACTTCTAATGTAGTACCATTAGGCTGATTTACCACAACAGCACTTCCTGCCCTCACGCTGTCACAATTAAAATTGAAGCATTGTAATCTGTCAGTAATCTTATGTGTGACAAAAACATTTTGACAACTAACATTTGCACCGTATTTAAAATTGTACCTCAACAGTTGTCGGAGCGTTAATTCCATCTTTACATTGTTGGTTAATTTTATGTACATCTGTTAACGTACATAAGATGGTAATACCCGGATATCTGCAGAACATAACATTAGCCAAGAAATTAAACGTTTTATGCAATTCAGAAACCAATTTTATTGTTTTATAGTAATTTTGACGCGTTGTTCACGCATCTGGACTTTTAGTCTAGCAAGTAAGATTTTGTCGAATCTTACGATCAATAGTTTGGTTATTAAAAGTTGAAGAACCACGTGGTATGTGCTATCTAACCAATCATGTGTATAACATACACAGATTTTTCAGTGTTGTTCATGCAGTGACAAACTATTCTTAATGTAAATATATATATATATATGCAATAAGATCACAGTAAACAGGTGATTTCAGAATATGCAAAACAACCACTGTGAAAGAATAGAGAAGATCCAAGCGCTTTCGTGAGTACTCGCATTATCAAGGAACAATGAAAGTAAATTATTATTATTATAATCAAAAAGAAGCGCTAAGCCACAAGGGCTATACAGCGCTGCAGGGTAGGGAAGGAAGCGAGGGTATTGGATGGCAGAAGGGAGGAGGGATGATCAGTAGGTTACAGAAAACAGCGGGACAGGGGATAGTACGGGGGTAGAGGGTAGCAAGAGATTGAAGTAGAAAGGGCTGAAGGTATCAGAATTTGTGAAGTCAGTCAGTTGTCAAAAAGTCAATGAGAGAGTCCGGATGAAAGGTGGGTCCATCAGCGAGAAGGGAAGGCAGAGAGAGCAGCAGAGCGAAGACGACGATGGAGGTAAATTCTGCGTGCTCGTTGATAAAGTGGGCAGTCCAACAGAATGTGGCTGACTGATAATGGAGCTTGGCAATTCTCACAGAGAGGAGCAGGGCGCCTCTCCATGAGATATCCATGAGTAAGACGAGTATGGCCAATGCGAAGACGGGAGAGAGTAGTCTCCCAACCTCGACACGTGATAAGAAGACGGCCAGTAACCTATACTCGGTTTAATAGATTGAAGTTTGTTGCCGAGCACAGACCAACGTTGTTGCCAACGGGTGTGAAGGTGGGAAGATATTGCAGCAAAATAGTCCGTAACTGGAATACCTCTATATGAAACT
Organism: Cherax quadricarinatus; assembly: GCF_038502225.1. Lineage (NCBI taxonomy): Eukaryota > Metazoa > Arthropoda > Malacostraca > Decapoda > Parastacidae > Cherax > Cherax quadricarinatus. Next base: position 7,743,432 of record NC_091340.1, read on the forward strand.
GGTAGGTCATGTACTGCTGACCACGCAGCAGTGTCTGCCTGTTCATTGCCCTGTACGTCAACATGACCAGGGACCCAACAAAAAACAATATCTTTATGCTTGGTAAAGATGCGGTGTAGCCAAAGTTGGATATGGAGGACTAAGGGGTGAGGTGTATCAAAGTTCTGTATAGCCTGTAAAGCACTAAGGGAGTCTGAGACAACCACAAATGATGACACAGGCATAGATGCAATACGGATAAGTGCTGCAAGGATGGCATACAATTCAGCAGTAAAAATACTAGCCGAAGGTAGTAAATGCCCTCGTACGACACTGTCCAGAAACACTGCTGTGAATCCTATGCTGTCAGAAGACTTAGAGCCATCTGTGTACACAGCAATGGCATGAGAATGAGAGTGAAAGTGGTCAATAAAAAGAGTGGGAAGCGACCGTAGAGAGTTGGGCTTTTGAGCAAGGGAGAGAGAAAGAACAGACTAACAGCTGGAACTTCCCAGGGGGATAGGAAAAATTGAGATGCTACATGAACATAGAAAGGTGGTAATTGAAGAGAAGACAAGAGCGAATTAAGGCAAAGAGAGAAGGGACGGAGTAAACAGGGGCAGCGAACAAATAAAGAATGTCTACTAATATCAGTGACCATTCTATAAATGGAAGAATTGCGGAGATCATGAGAGCGTACATAGCAGCGAAGGCAATGGGCATCACGGCGATCGGAAAAGGATGGAACGTTCGCTTCTGCATAGAGGCTCTCGACAGGGGAAGAGCGAAAAGCACCAAGGCATAAACGTAATCCTTGGTGATGAATGGGGTTAAGGCTAGAGAGTAGCAGGAGATACCGCTGAATAGATCTGGTCACCATAATCAAGTTTCGATAAAATAAGGGTGGAATGTAGGCGAAGGAGGGTTCGACGATCAGCTCCCCATGAAAGATGAGCAAGGGTTTTAAAAAGGTTCAGCCGGCTGTGACAAGTTGCCTTCAGAAAGGTAATGTGAGGTTTCCAGGATAACCTACGGTCAAAGAGGAGGCCCAGAAACTCGACTGTATCAAGTTCAGGGATACGGGAGCCAGAGGTACAAAGGATGATCGGAGATGACAGAGTGTCTAGTAAAAGTAATTTGGTGGGTTTTAGTGCTGGAAAATTTAAACCCATGTGTGGTGGCCCAATTGGAAACACGGTCGACTGCTTGCTGGAGAGAAACTGTAATGAGGTGACAGTCAGCGCCTGCACAGGCAATAGCGAAGTCATCAACATAGAGTGATGACCAAATATTTGATGGAAGACTAAGAGGCCAAATCATTAATAGCAAGGAGAAAAAGTGTTGTGCTCAGAACACATCCCTGGGGGACACCTTCAGCTTGGATAAAGTCCGGGGAGAGCACATTATTAACCCGAACACGGAAATGCCTGTCAGTTAAAAAGATCTTAAGGAAGGACGGTAGATTGCCTCGAAGGCCTAAGGAGTGGGCTTGGGCTAAAATATTACACCTAGTTGTGTCATATGCCTTCTCAAGGTCAAAAAACATGGCAATAACCGAGTGGTTATTCGCAAAGGCATTACGAACATACGTATCCAAGCGTAGTAAGGGGTCTGTGGTAGAACATCTCTTACGAAAGCCATATTGAGGAGTGGAGAGACTGTTGTGTGCCTCTAAATACCACACTAAACGTCTATTTACTAGGCGTTCCATCACTTTGCAAACTGCACTGGTAAGAGCAATGGGACGATAGTGGGAGACTTCACGTCCCGTAGTGCCTGGTTTGCGGAAAGGGAGAACAATGTTGGATTTCCACAGCTGTGGAAGAACTCCTTGTGACCAAATAAGATTGAAAAGGCGTAATAGGACTGCAAGGGCTGACTGATGTAAATGTTGTAACATATGAATATGAATGTCGTCGGGCCCAGCTGCCGATGATCGGCAAGCTGAGTGTGTTGCCTCCAGTTCTTGAAGTGTAAAAGGCACAGTATACTGTTCTTCTCTGAGAGAAGAAAAGTCCAAGGGTGCTAACTCTCTGGCAGACTTTGAGGAAAGAAATGAGGGGCATAGATGGAGTCCCTGAGAAATACAGACCAGATGATTGCCAATTTCATTGGCAACATCTAGTGGGTTTGCTATATCAACACCGGCAACCCGCAGAACAGGAGCCGGGTCAGGAGAATATTTACCACTCAGTTTTCGTACTTTTTTCCAGACTGCACTCATAGAGGAAGCAGAGGTGATGGTGGAGACAATCTCGCCAGCAAGTGCGTTTAGCGTCACTGATGACACTGCGAGCAATCGCACGCTTCTGCTTAAAATCAAGAAGTCTCTCTGTGGTTCTATTGTACCGGTACCTGCCCCATGCAGCGCGTTTCAAACGTACTGCATGAGCACAAGCAGGAGACCACCAAGGCACGCATTTCTGAGAATGCCTGCCCGAAGTTTGTGGTATACAATTAGAAGGTGCGGTTAAAACGGTTAAAACGGAGGACGAGAAGAGGTGTAAAAGCTCATCGATGGAGGACGAAGAAGGAACCTCTCTAAAAACAGTTAGGTGTGAGTAAAGGTTCCAATTTGCCTGATCAAATTGCCAGCGTGTGATGCGAAGAGGTGGTGAATATGAAGGGGAAGAAAGAATGATTGGGAAATGATCGCTGTCATGCAAGTCCGGGAGAACAGACCAAGTGAAGCCTAATGCGGCAGAGGAAGAACAGACTGAGAGATTGATGCAAGAGAGAGTGTGAGTCCGAGAATCAAAATGGGTGTGAGTACCTGTATTTAAAACATGGAGGGGGTGGGTGGCAAGAAAAGCCTCTAACTGAATGCCACGGGAATCACATTGAGACCCCCCCAGAGGAAATGGTGGGCAATAAAATCGCCAAGTAACAGAATCGGTGGCGGTAATGACGAAACAAGAAAGGCAATATCCGGAATAGATAATGCCCGAGAAGGAGAGATATAAAAAGAACAGAGCGTATACCACCTATGCAAATGGATACGGGCTGCTGTGTAATGCAGCGAAGTACGAACAAATAGCTGATGGTACGGAATATCAGTGCATAGAAGAAGGGCACTTTCATTAAAGGTCCCATCAGGAAAAGGATCTGAAGAATACAATAAATTGTAGCCTGAGATGGGAGAGATAACTGCAGAGTGTAATTTTGGTTCCTGTAAGCAAACACCAACAGGGAAAAACTGGGAGAGTAACATCTGAAGCTCACCCCTATTACCCCTGAGGCCGCGTATATTCCACTGTAAATAGGCCATGATTGGCAATGATAAAGATACCTGAAATCTGCAGGTAAGGGTTCCTATGGACTAGAGGTGTTAGAAAATTCCACATGCGGAGGCAGTGGAAAACGTTCAAGCAGCGAAGGAACGGTGCGCTGTGAAGAAAGGAGTTGTGCAGATGGAGCAGAGGAGACAGAAGGAGCGGAGGGTGGATCAGTGTCCATTGATGGTTTGGTCTCTGCAATATATTCACAGATTGCTTCAAGTGTTTCGGAATTCAGAGACGTCGTATGGGAGACAATATTGGAAATGGTAGGGGGAGGATGAGTAAAGATTGGAACTGTATTGGACTGTACCAAGGTAGGGGGGGGGCGAAAGGGTGGAGGGAACTGGAGAAGCGTGGAAGGGGGCAGAAGAGGAAGAAACTTGGAAGGGAACAGCGGAGGAAGGTACAGTACGAGGAGGAGGGTGAACCTCTACACTTGTAACAGAGCCAGTGAGAGGGGGAGAACCAGGTACAGAGATAGGGAAGGTAAAATGAGGAGGTGGAACATGGGTAGGAGGTGTTAACGGACCTTGTTTTGACTTTTGAGAAGTAGAGGGACGATTGGGAGGAGGTGTCATACGAGATCTCGTCGCTACTGAGGCATGTGAAAGAGAACACGAAGAAGCGAGATCAGACTGATGCGTTGAAGTAGGGACGTCTGAGCCGAGGACAGCAAAAGAATTAGATACAGGAGTGACTATGGGAGAGGTAACCACAGGTGGGTGCAGAAGATGGGATACCAGAAGTGGGGGGACGTTTTGAAACACAGGAATAAGAAACACGAGGTAGTCTCCCTTGGAGGCGGAGATGAGAAACTGCCATGGCATAAGGGAGACCTGACTCTTTGAGGTAACGGATTTCCCACTCGTTTAAGTAGACTTGACAACCGCGAGAGTACGAAGGGTGAGCCTGATGACAATTAAGGCAAGAGGGAGGTCGATTGCAAGACGTATTAGAATGGTCATCGGCACCACAGACTGGGCATTTGGCGATAGATCTGCAATATTTCGCTGGATGGCCAAATCGCCAGCAATTTCTACACTGTTGTGATGTAGGGATCACCTTTCGAACTTGTAACTGATGTCCTGCTACATAAACTGAGGATGGGAGTTCACGGCTGTCGAAAGTTAAACGAGCCACATTGCTAGGGTATCATCTCCGCCCACGGGCAGGAAGAACGTAAGTGTCTACCTTGAGGATTGGAAGATCTTGGAGTTCCAGCTGTTGAAGAATGTCAGTGCCACATGTCTGGATTATTATTATTATAATCAAAAAGAAGCGCTAAGCCACAAGGGCTATACAGCGCTGCAGGGTAGGGAAGGAAGCGAGGGTATTGGATGGCAGAAGGGAGGAGGGATGATCAGTAGGTTACAGAAAACAGCGGGGCAGGGGATAGTACGGGGGTAGGGGGTAGCAAGAGATTGAAGTAGAAAGGGATGAAGGTATCAGAATTTGTGAAGTAAGTCAGTTGTTGTCAAAAAGTCAATGAGAGAGTCTGGATGAAAGGTGGGTCCATCAGCGAGAAGGGAAGGTAAAGAGAGAGCAGCAGAGCGAAGATGACGGAGGCAAATTCTGCGTACTTGTTGATAAAGTGGGCAGTCCAACAGAATGTGGCTGACTGATAATGGAACTTGGCAATTCTCAGAGAGGAGCAGGGCGCCTCTCCATGAGATATCCATGAGTAAGACGAGTATGGCCAATGCGAAGATGGGAGAGAGTAATCTCCCAACCTCGACACTGGTGATAAGACGGCCAGTAACCTATACTCGGTTTAATCGATTAAAGTTTGTTGCCGAGCATAGTAGACCAACGTTGTTGCCAACGGGTGTGAAGTTGGGAAGATATTGCAGCAAAATAGTCCGTAAATGGAATACCTCTACATGAAACTGGTAGGTCATGTACTGCTGACCACGCAGCAGTGTCTGCCTGTTCATTGCCCTGTACGTCAACATGACCAGGGACCCAACAAAAAACAATATCTTTATGCTTGGTAAAGATGCGGCGTAGCCAAAGTTGGATACGGAGGACTAAGGGGTGAGGTGTATCAAATTTCTGTATAGCCTGTAAAGCACTAAGGGAGTCTGAGACAACCACAAATGATGACACAGGCATAGATGCAATACGGATAAGTGCTGTAAGGATGGCATACAATTCAGCAGTAAAAATACTAGCCGAAGATAGTAAATGCCCTTGTACGACGCTGTCCAGAAACACTGCTGCGAATCCTACGCCGTCAGAAGACTTAGAGCCATCTGTGTACACAGCAATGGCATGAGAATGAGAGTGAAAGTGGTCAAGAAAATGAGAGTGGGAAGCGACCATAGACAGTTGGGCTTTCGAGCAAGGGAGAGAGAAAGAACAGACTCGAACAGCTGGAACTTCCCAGGGGGGTAGGGAAAAGTGAGATGCTACATGTACATTGAAAGGTGGTAATTGAAGAGAAGACAAGAGCGAATGAAGGCGAAGAGAGAAGGGATGGAGTAAACAGGGGCGGCGAACAAATAAAGAATGTCTACTAATATCAGTGACCATTCTATAAATGGAAGGATTGCAGAGATCATGAGAGCGTACATAGTAGCGAAGGCAATGGGCATCACGGCGATCGGATAAGGATGGAACGTTTGCTTCTGCATAGAGGCTCTTGACAGGGGAAGAGCGAAAAGCACCAAGGCATAAACATAATCCTTGGTGATGAATGGGGTTAAGGCTAGAGAGAGTAGCAGGAGATGCCACTGAATGGATCTGGTCACCATAATCAAGGTTCGATAAGATAAGGGTGGAATGTAGGCGAAAGAGGGTTCGACGATCAGCTCCCCATGAAAGATGAGCAAGGGTTTTAAGGAGGTTCAGCTGGCTGTGGCAAGTTGCCTTCAGAGAGGTAATGTGAAGTTTCCAGGATAACCTACGATCAAAGAGGAGGCCCAGAAACTTGACTGTATCACGTTCAGGGATACAGGAGCCATAGAGGTACAAAGGATGATCGGAGATGACAGAGCTTCTAGTGAAAGTAATTTGGTGGGTTTTAGTGCTGGAAAATTTAAACCCACGTGTGGTGGCCCAATTGGAAACACGGTCGACTGCATGCTGGAGAGAAACTGTAATAAGGTGACAGTTAGCGCCTGCACAGGCAATAGCAAAGTCATCAACATAGAGTGATGACCAAATATTTGATGGAAGACTAAAGGCCAAATCATTAATAGCAAGGAGAAAAAGTGTTGTGCTCAGAACACATCCCTGGGGACACCTTCAGCTTCGATAAAGTCCGGGGAGAGCACATTATTAACCCGAACACGGAAATGCCTGTCAGTTAAAAAGTTCTTAAGGAAGGATGGTAGATTGCCTCGAAGGCCTAAGGAGTGGGCTTGGGCTAAAATATTACACCTAGTTGCGTCATATGCCTTCTCAAGGTCAAAAAATATGGCAATAACCGAGTGGTTATTCGCAAAGGCATTACGAACATACGTATCCAAGCGTAGTAAGGGGTCTATGGTAGAATGTCCCTTACGAAAGCCATATTGACGAGTGGAGAGACTGTTGTGTGTCTCTAAATACCACACTAAACGTGTATTTACTAGGCGTTCCATCACTTTGCAAACTGCACTGGTAAGAGCAATGGGACGATAGTGGGAGGTTTCATATCCTGTAGTGCCTGGTTTGCGGAAAGGGAGAACAATGGCGGATTTCCACAGCTGTGGAAGAACTCCTTGTGACTAAATAAGATTGTAAAGGCATAATAGGACTGCAAGGGCTGACTGATGTAAATGTTGTAGCATACGAATATGAATGTCGTTGGGCCCAGCTGCCGATGATCGGCAAGCTGAGAGTGTTGCCTCCAGTTCTTGAAGTGTAAAAGGCACATTATACTGTTCTTCTCTGAGAGAAGAAAAGTCCAAGGGTGCTAACTCTCTGGCAAACTTTGAGGAAAGAAATGAGGGGCATAGATGGAGTCCCTGAGAAATACGGACCAGATGATTGCCAATTTCATTGGCAACATCTAGTGGGTTTGCTATATCAACACCGGCAACCCGCAGAACAGGAGCCGGGTCAGGAGAATATTTACCACTCGGTTTTCGTACTTTTTTCCAGACTGCACTCAGAGGAAGCAGAGGTGATGGTGGAGACAATCTCGCCAGCAAGTGCATTTAGCGTCACGGATGACACAGCGAGCGATTGCATGCTTCTGCTTAAATTCAAGAAGTCTCTGTGGTTCTATTGTACTGGTACCTGCCCCATGCAGCGCATTTCAAACGTACTGCACGAGCACAAGCAGGAGACCACCAAGGCACGCATTTCTGAGAATGCCTGCCCGAAGTTTGGGGTATAGAATGAGAAGCTGCGGTTAAAACGAACGACGAGAAGAGGTGTAAAAGGTCATCGATGGAGGACGAAGAAGGAACCTCTCTAAAAACAGTTAGGTGTGAGTAAAGGTTCCAATTTGCCTGATCAAATAGCCAGCGTGGGATGCGAGGAGGTGGTGAATATGAAGGGGAAGAAAAAATGATTGGGAAATGATTGCTTTCATGTAAGTCTGGAAGAACAGACCAAGTGAAGTCTAATGCGGCAGAGGAAGAGCAGACTGAGAGATCGATGCAAGAGAGTGAGAGTCCGAGGATCAAAATGGGTGTGAGTACCTGTATTTAAAACATGGAGGGGGTGGGTGGCAAGAAAAGCCTCTAACAATGCCACGGGAATCACAGTGAGACCCCCCCTCCAGAGGAAATGGTGGGCATTAAAATCCCCAAGTAACAGAATCGGTGGTGGTAATGACGAAACAAGAAAGGCAATATCCGGAATAGATAATGCCCAAGAAGGAGAGAGATATAAAGAACAGAGCATATACCACCTATGCAAGTGGATATGGGCTGCTGTGTAATGCAGCGAAGTACGAACAAATAGCTGATGGTACGGAATATCAGTGCGTAGAAGAAGGGCACTTTCATTAAAGGTCCCATCAGGAAAAGGATCTGAAGAATACAATAAATTGTAGCCTGAGATGGGAGAGATAACTGCAGAGTGTAATTTTGGTTCCTGTAAGCAAACACCAACAGGGGAAAACTGGGAGAGTAACATCTGAAGCTCACCCAGATTACCCCTGAGGCCGCGTATATTCCACTGTAAATAGGCCATGATTGGCAATGATAAAGATACCTGAAATCCGCAGGTAAGGGTTCCTATAGACTAGAGGGGTTAGAAAAGTCCACATGCGGAGGCAGTGGAAAACGTTCAAGCAGCGAAGGAACGGTGCGCTGTGAAGAAAGGAGTTGCGCAGATGGAGTAGAGGAGAGAGAAGGAGCGGAGGGTGGATCAGTGTCCATTGATGGTTTGGTCTCTGCAATATATTCAGAGATTGCTTCAAGTGTTTCAGAATTCAGAGACGTCGTATGGGAGACAATATTGGAAATGGTAGGGGGAGGATGAGTAAAGATTGGAACTGTAATGGACTGTACCAAGGTAGGGGGGACGGAAGGGTGGAGGGAACTGGAGAAGCGTGGAAGGGGACAGAAGAGACAGAAACCTGGGAAGTGGCAGAAGAGGAAGAAACTTGGAAGGGAACAGCAGAGGAAGGTACAGTACGAGGAGGAGGGTGAACCTCTACACTTGTAACAGAGCCAGTGAGAGGGGAAGAACCAGGTACAGAGACAGGGAAGGGAAAATGAGGAGGTGGAAGATGGGTAGGTGGTGTTAACGGACCTTGTTTTGACTTTTGAGAAGTAGGGGGACGATTGGGAGGTGTCATACGAGATCTCGTCGCTACTGAGGCTTGCGAGAGAGAACACGAAGAAGCAAGATCAGACTGAGACGAAGTAGGGACGTCTGAGCCGAGGACAGCAAAAGAATTAGCTACAGGAGTGACTATGGGAGAGGTAACCACAGAGGTGGGTGCAGAAGATGGGATACCAGAAGTGGGGGGACGTTTTGAAACACGGGAATAAGAAACACGAGGTAGTTTCCCTTGGAGGCAGAGATGAGAAACTGCCGTGGCATAAGGGAGACCTTCTTCCTCTGAGGTAACGGATTTCCCGCTCGTTTAAGTAGACTTGACAGCGGCGAGAGTACGAAGGGTGAGCCTCATGACAATTAAGGCAAGAGGGAGGTCGATTGCAAGACGTATTAGAATGGTCATCGGCACCACAGACTGGGCATTCGGCGATAGATCTGCAATATTTTGCTGGATGGCCAAATCGCCAGTAATTTCTACACTGTTGCGGTGTAGGGATCACCTTTCGAACTTGTAACCAATGTCCTGCTACATAAACTGAGGATGGGAGTTTACGGCTGTCAAAAGTTAAACGAGCCACATTGCTAGGGTATCGTCTCCGCCCGCGGGCAGGAAGAACGTAAGTGTCTACCTTGTGGATTGGGAGATCTTGGAGTTCCAGCTGTTCAAGAATGTCAGTGCCATATGTCTGGAAATTTTGTTGAACTATTGTATGGGGCAGAATGATGGTACCACTACAAGAATTGAGGGAATGATGCTTTTCAATAGTTACAGGAACAGTATCGATATGGGAAAGACGAGAAAGCTCATGAGCCTGGGTAGCATTCTGTATGGTGACGATGCGTGTACCGCTCTTAAGAGCATGAAAAGAAATATCTTTACCAACATGGCGTAGGAGTGCCTTGCCAATACTGTGGTCAGAAAGATAGGCAGTAGAGGAAGTCTGTCGTAAAGTGAAGAATTTAGTCCATTGTGCAGTCTGAAACCGAGTGTGGAAAGGTAGTGAAGGACGTGTCGATCTTTTCTGAGAAGAACGAGAAGGTGGAGAAGTATCATCAGCAGGTAATTGTCGTTGTCATTTAGGCATGGGACCAGAGTTCGTCCGACGTGGAACGGGCCGGTGATTCTAAAATTGCCGCACCGTAGAGGGAGAGGCCGGAAGCATAGTCAGAGGAGAGCGAAGGTCAGATAAATCGAAGGAGTCAGTCGAGGCCTCAGTACCTGAAGCTTGTGAGGAAACAGCACCGGCAAGAGGTACAGAGGCATGAGGAGTGTCCGAGAGTGGTCCAAAGACGAAGCGGGGTCAGAATGGGGTGCGGTATCGAGAAGGGGGCCTGGGGTTAGCAGGTTCATGGACTAGGGCTGCCATGGTTAGGTTACTTCTTTCTGTTAAGAAAAAGAAAGAAAGAAAAGAATAAAAAAAATTAAAAAAGGGGGGACCGGGGAGGGATAGTTCCTAGGAGGAATGAAAGGGCCAGAGATCTCCCTCCGTGCCCAAGAGGACCTCAGCACTGCAAGTAGTGCAGATGCAGCATGGAACCCGTGCCATACCCTACCCATCATGCCAGTAAACCGGCAATCTGGGATAGCAACCTCACATCTGCCAAGCTACCTCGGTGGACAAAAGAGGGCGGCCGGAAATCCGCCACAAAGCATACCTCCTTCGGCCACCACCCCCGGAATCCGAAAGGTGGCTTCCAGAGATACACCCGTCGCCCGAGAGACACCCAAAGCCACCCTCCGGGATACCGGAGAGGGATCAGGACATCCCCAGGCAATCCAGATTCCACAGCAAACTACGCCACTGCCAAGAACCTCAACAGAATGGGATGGACCCCGGTACCCTTTCCCCTACCTAGGAAGTAGCGTGCCTGTGGAAAAAAAAAAAACACCAAAGGCCAAAATGGAAGGGCAAAAGGGAGGGGTGGGGAGGAGGAAAGGAAAAAGGGGAGGATGGAATAGGGAATGGGGGATTTGGGGGTAATTAGGTTCGGTCTGAGGAAGTAGACCGACAGGTCTAATTCCTCAGACTACCCCCCCCCCCCGGCGCACTACAAAGCTAGCAAGATCCCAATAGTTAAACCACGATAATCTACGGGGAAGGCTCCCTCCCACCGTGATCCATATATTTCCCTATTCCTGCAAACCGTCCTATAAAAAGTAGCTGCCAGTACCAGTTTCCTCGCAACCCAATCCCCCATTCCCGTGCATACCCCACGACAATTACACAAAATCTACCATTAAATACGCCAATGCTCGTTGTGTACTCTGGCACCCCTCCCACATCCAAAACGAGCGCTCTCAACACTGGTACGCCCCCCCCCTCCCACTAGCCTCACTATCCTACTTATCCAATCCCTAACATTCCCCAAACATTCGCAAAAATACACCGCATGATATGCCGTATCCTCGCCACCACACACTCCACACCCACTCTCCTCAAAGAAAAGTTAGTGGAGAAGTAGTGGTAGAGGCAATGTTGGTCCAAGATAGACCGATATGTCCTCATTACCGTCATGCGTTTAAACCTGAACTGATCAGGGTAATCAATGTGCGTGTTGCGTACAGAGCAACTAAAGCCTGTTTAGCCCTTTTTTGCAACAAATGAACGGAATTGAATATCCTGTTCTAAATTAAATCATCCAAGGGTTCGGTAGTAAACCAATCACAATGTTTCTTTCCGGTTTTTATTAAGTTTCTTAATAAACCATAGAAGGGTTTTATATTAACTTTAAAAAGGTTGCACCATAAAACAGTACATGAAATTAACACTCGATTTCACTTAAAAGATTATACAATATTCTGTCTATTATAGTACTGAATGGCTCTAGTATCATAAGACATTCACTTCACATAACCCTTTACTTGACTCAATCCCAGTGAGACAGAAAACTTAAGACTTCAACAATAATTCACTCTTATACAACTTTCAAAACATACTAAGTGAGATTAGAAATATTCTACACTTAAAGGAGTTTTCAGGCGAGTCTGTCTCCCATGACTTTCGCCGTCCTCTTTGAACCAACACTGCTTAAACCCGCTCCTAGCAGAGCTAGGGACAATCTCCAGCGTCTCCAGTACAGCAACACACACTTCGTCCGAGACGTTTCTGTCTGATACCGTTCGAGGTGCTGGAGGGTCACAAGGAAACCTCATGTAGGACCAGAAGGTTGAATCAAGGAGCTTCTCTCACGAAAGGTGAGAGTGGACTGGACTATAACAGAATTAAGAGGGTCAGTGGCTAAACGACAGCCGGGTAGTAAACAACTGTACCCGTAGTTTACATCATCCAAACATCCTATCTATTTACACAGCTAAATAAATTAAGGCCAGATAATATTATAAAGTACTCTATCCTCATTTTAGCTACTAATGAGGCTAGAAATAATATAATATTAAGTGAAAAAGCCCGTTACACATACATCATACCTGACCTAGAAGGTTCACAAACGAGGGGCGTAACAGTGTGTGTGTGTGTGTGTACTCACCTAATTGTGCTCACCTAATTGTGGTTGCAGGGGTCGAGACTCAGCTCCTGGCCCCGCCTCTTCACTGATCGCTACTAGGTCCTCTCTCTCTCTCTGCTTCCTGAGCTGTATCATACCTCTTCTTAAAACTATGTATGGGTCCTGCCTCCACTACTTCACTTGCTAGGCTATTCCACTTCCTGACAACTCTATGACTGAAGAAATACTTCCTAACGTCCCTGTGACTCGTCTGAGTCTTCAGCTTCCAGTTGTGACCCCTTGTCCCTGTGTCCCCTCTCTGGAACATCCTATCTCTGTCCACCTTGTCTATTCCCCGCAGTATCTTGTATGTCGTTATCATGTCTCCCCTGACCCTTCTGTCCTCCAGTGTCGTCAGTCCGATCTCCCTCAACCTTTCCTCGTACGACATTCCCCTGAGCTCTGGGACTAGCCTTGTTGCAAACCTTTGTACTTTCTCTAACTTCTTGACGTGCTTGATCAGGTGTGGGTTCCAGACTGGTGCTGCATACTCCAGTATGGGCCTAACATACACAGTGTACAGTGTCTTGAACGATTCCTTATTAAGGTATCGGAACGCTATTCCGTATGCTGCAGCAGTTATTTGGTTGATGTGTGCCTCCGGTGATGTGTTATGGTCACCCCAAGGTCTTTCTCCCTGAGTGAGGTCTGTAGTCTTTGTCCACCTAGCCTATACTCTGTCTGCTGTCTTCTTTGCCCCTCCCCAATCTTCATGACTTTGCATTTGGCTGGGTTGAATTCGAGAAGCCAGTTACTGGACCACATGTCCAGCCTGTCCAGGTCTCTTTGCAGTCCTGCCTCATCCTCATCCGATTTAATTCTTCTCATCAACTTCACATCATCTGCGAATAGGGACACTTCAGAGTCTATTCCTTCCATCATGTCGTTCACATATATCAAAAATATCACTGGTCCTAGAACTGACCCCTGTGGGACCCCGCTCGTCACAGGCGCCCACTTCACGTACCATGACTCGTTGCTGCCTCCCTGTCAGGTATTCCCTGATCCATTGCAGTGCCCTCCCTGTTACATGCGCCTGATCCTCCAGCTTCTGCACTAATCTCTTGTGGGGAACTGTGTCAAAGGCCTTCCTGCAGTCTAGGAAAACGCAATCTACCCACCCCTCTCTCTCGTGTCTTACTTCTGTTACCTTGTCATAAAACTCCAGGAGGTTTGTGATATAAGATTTGCCTTCCATGAACCCATGCTGGTTTTCATTTATAATCTTGTTCCTTTCCAGGTGTTCGACCACTCTCCTCCTGATAATCTTCTCCATGACTTTGCACACAATACATGTCAGAGACACAGGTCTGTAGTTTAGCGCCTCGTTTCTGTTTCCTTTCTTAAATATGGGGACTACATTAGCTGTCTTCCATTTCTCAGGTAGTTGCCCAGTTTCAAGGGATGTGTTGAAGATTGTGTGTGTGTGTGTGTGTGTGTGTGTGTGTGTGTGTGTGTGTGTGTGTGTGTGTGTGTGTGTGTGTGTGTGTGTGTGTGTGTGTGTGATCCTCCTTGAATAAACGTGTAACTAAAGCAGTGTTGTGGGTCCCACAGTACAAGCCACGACCGTCACTGCAGATGATCAGGAATGGTACTAAGAGTTCTTCGTCACAACCTTCACGAGAGCTGCCTTCAGAGAACACCATGGCCTCCAGGGACTCCACGGTCAGTAACCTCCCATTGTTACCCCCCATACTGGTTTACCACTTCTCCCATGAATGAAATAATAACCCATTGTCTAACCCCACCCCACCTCTTGGGGTTTACCATTCTCGTTTATTCTTTCAGAAAAAAAAAATATCGAAATTCGAAAGAAAAAATCCATGCATATTAATATCCAATTAAATTTAATAATAATAATAATAATAATAATAATAATAATAATAATAATAATAATAATAATAATAATAATGGTGTCAGACACTGTCGACGGCAGATGAAGCAAGGATCCTGAAGGCGCTGCAAGAAGGTGGTCGACCTGACGCTTCCTTCAAGTCGAAGCTCAAGAAAGAACTGGTCAATCGTGATGGAAGACAGTGAGTATCCCCCCTTCCTCTCATTATATCCCCTTTACTATGTATCCCCCCTGACCTCTCCATTCCCCTTCCCTCTGTATCCCTTCCTTCTATACACTCTTGTCTCTACGGCCTGTACTCCTTTCTTCTGTATCCCTTGACTTCTACGTCCCCTGACCTATGTATCCTTCTAACCATTATATTCCCTCCTTCTGCACGTATATAGATAATCTATTGTTTATTTTTTTTCATGTGGGTATTGACCTCTCATGTATCTGTGGAAACAAACAAAAGGTCCACAGTATTGTGTATCATTGCTGTAGTGACCTGGAATAAAAGATGTGTACAGAATAGGCTTTTGTTGCGACGATGTTCCGCTTTTGTGAGGAACTTTAGTGAACCCTTGTTAAAGCTTCATAAAGCTCTTCACAAAACGGAATGTGACTTTGGTAGATCTCTATACAGAGCGAAACATGACGAAGCTCTACCCAGAGCGAAGCATGACTTGACTAAGCTCTACCTAGAGTGAGGCATGACTTGTCTAAGCTCTACATAGTGAAGCATGACTAAGCTATACAGAGTGAAGCATGACTAAGCTCTACATAGTGAATCATGACTTGAGAGAGCTCTATTCAGAGCGTGTAGTCACAGTGGAAGCCTTGTCTCTACACACACACACACACACACACACACACACACACACACACACACACACACACACACACACACACACACACACATGACTCTTGCTCTAACATGTGGGCATGTGTGTTCCCCTTGTACATCCTCAGAGACCTGTTGAGCCAGACGACGTGTCTCACGCTGAGCTTCAGAGATGCCAAGACCGAACACGCTTACAGACACCACCGTGAAACCTTCAGTGGTGCCGCCACCACTGCTGCACCACTGGTTATCACACTGATAGCTATCGCTAGATTCCTCCTTATGCCAAGGTGAGGGTTGGTAAGGCTAGTTGATGGGGTTTAAAGTGTGCCTGCAACAAGAGGGTCATTAAGGTTGCATGTAACCTGTTCACCACCAGTCAGGAACACTTTTAATACCTTATATAGGAACCAGAATAAACTCTCACTGCATATACACTATGAAATATACACCTTTCGGTGTATATATCCTGTAATGAGGGCAAATTATAAGGGATGGAAGGAGTAGGGGACGACGGAGAGGAAAATGAGAAACAGGAGAGGTGAGAGAGAGAGATTGGGAACCAAAAAATGTGTGAGAATTGGTAGGAGAGGAGATTATGAAATTGAAAAAAGGTAGGTGAGACAGAAGATTGAAAAAACGAGGGGGGAAATGGGTATGAGAGGTGAGACACAGAGTGAGAATGTAATGAGGAAACGAGAGAATATTGATTCATTCTTTGTTATAGATAAGAATCTGGATTCATTCATTTTACGATTGATCCTCTCTGTACACTACTCGTGTACACCACTTATGTACACCATTCATATACTCTCATGCACACCAGAACAAATGTACACATGAGCTCATGTACACCATGTACGCAAGAAATGAGCATTAATCATGTATTCAAGAATTCATGTACACCACTCATGTGCACTAGAACTCGTGTACACTACTAATATACACAGAACATTCTCTGCTCAGACGTTGTGCTGAGCGGTTGTCAGCTGTTGCTCTTCAGTCCCGACACCTGGTGGAGGAGTGTTTACAACATCAACAACAATGGCGACTGCGTTTCGCCGCCGTGTTAATACTGTTTGTATTCAACTAACGCAGGGCTCTATCACCGGCGAATCAGTAAATGTGTTACTGCCAGCAATCATTCGTGATACTTATGGCATTCAACGTGAATCCTTGTGTGGAGTCGCCTTGAATGGAACTACACGGATCTTCGTCAAGTTTTGTGACACTCAGATGTACGAGAAGATTGTGACCCAGTACCAGGATATAAGTAAGCAAGTCACCCCAGCAGTTTCTGTCCAGTTGCATGACGTTTCACGATACTATACGTGGGTACGTGTGAGAAACGTGCCTTTTGAGGCCAATGAAGTTGATATACGTGATGTTTTTGAACGTTATGGGAAGATCCACCTGGTCACCATGGGTAGGTGGTCTGACGGCCACTATAATGGCCTTCAGGAGGGGTCATTTACGTTGAAAATGTCCCTGCGTCAGCTGATTCCTTCGTACGTACAGCTGGAGGAGTTTCGTTCCCAGGTGTACGTTACGTACCCTGGACAGAGAAGAACTTGCCACCTCTGCGGCGCTCTGGATCACATAGCGGCTCAGTGTGTCCAGCGCCAGCCGCCATCGGGGCGTGGTCGTCGACCTGACGGTGAGGTACCCCGTCAGGCTCTGGAAGAGGAGGTTGTAGAGACCTCGCCGTGTATGACATCATGGAGTGCCGAGGTTGATAGGGCCATGCTACTAGAGTCATCTTGTGTGACTCTACCTGGGACTGCCTCCCTTGACGAGGTGGAACATGTGAACAGTGAAATCCCTCTAGCAAGAGAGGCAGGTGAGATGGAAGCCGACATTGTATCTGCGTTAAGTGACCTATTAGCATCGCATGAGTCTGATTCTGTGCTGTGTTCTGATGGGGGGAAATTACGTGCAGATGATGCTGATCAGATAGCTAAAGTGAGAGATTTGGAGAGTTCGAGGTTTCATACTGTTGAGGCAGAAATTCACAAGGAGAACACTCCAAGTACTGACATGTCTGAAGATGCTGTTTCTAGGAAGCGTGCGGCTACCCCGTCCGACTCCGATGATGTCTTGACCCCTGGACAACGTTCAGGGAAGAAGACGTGGTCGGAAATCACGGGTGGGGGGAGGTCGCGCGAGTCCAGGACAGCAGGTAATATCACGGGGATTGCCAAAGGTGCGGGAAGTGCCTTGGGTGCTTGCCGGCGCAAAGAAAAAAAGGGAGTGGTAGCCCCTAGAGGAAAGCCACCTTTAACACAGTTAGGTGTGTAACTATTAATGTTAATGGTTTGAAATCTGTCAGAAAGTGTGTGCTGGTGCGTGAGTGGTTGAATCGTTTTGCAGTGGATGTGTGTTTTTTGCAAGAACATAACCATAAAGTAGGAAGTTTGTTTGAGATGGATGGTTATGACATTTATGTGACTCACTCCAGACGTCTGAAAGGTGGAGTGGCTGTGTTGATAAAAGCGACCAGCCCATTCGTGCTGAGACATTGGGAGGAAGGGGGGGAGGGTCGCGTGGTGCGAGTCGTGGGGGATTGGGGTAGCAGAAGGGTTGGTTTTGTAGGGGTATATGGGCCGGCTGAACATGATGTTAATATTAAAAATACTTTTGTTAGAGATGTCTTGGTATATTATTTGAGGTCCCTGCCAGAAATTACAGTGGTAGGTGGTGACTGGAACTGTGTAGTGCGCCGTAAAGATGTTGAACTGAGGGGGGCAGGGTTCTGTTCGCTTGTTTTGGGTGACTTGTTGTCTGGTTTGGGGTTGGTTGATGTACGCGGAGGACGTGACTTTGGGATTGAGCATACTTTTGTGCATAGGGGCTATGCATCATGTTTAGATAGGGTGTATGTGTCTCGGCGGGTGGTCGTAATCAATGTGCGTGTATTGAACGTCTTTTTCTCCGACCACCGGGGAGTTTTTGTGGAGCTCGACTGGGGAGGTCTCCCGCATTGTTTTAAGGGATACTGGAAACTGAATACGCGGATGCTACAAAGTGCGGATGATAGAGAACTATTCGAGGACTTCTGGGCGTCTATGGGAGTAGACTCCTGGGAGGGATGGGATTTAGTACGACGGTGGGATGAGGTTGTGAAGCCTCGAATTAAGGATTTTTATGTGAATCGGTGTAAGGAGGCCACTCGCTTGGAGTATGGTTTTCAGAGGTACCTGGAGGGTCATCTACGACAATGTTATGCACAGGGAGAGGCATCTGGGGTTTACCCAGTGGATGAGATCGATGCTATTAAAGAACAAATCCAAGTATTGAAAAATAAGGTTTTCGATGGGGCGCGCATTTCGAGTCGGGTGGAGGAGGCTTTGTGGGGTGACAAGCCGTCTGCTTGTGTCTTACAAAGTCAGACACAAAGGCGAAAAGCGACTGAAATTGTGAGTTTAGTGGTGCAGGATGAAGTTGACAGGTATAGTGAGGGACAGGTCTTAACAACAACTGAGGGGATAAGTTTTTATGTCGATACTTGGAGTAAGATCCAGATGCAAAGTAAAGACGTGAGTGAGCATGCGATACAGGATTTGGGGAGATGCGTACGATGCGAGTTAAATGATTATTATCGCCTTCTCATGGGTGGGCCTATATCTGAGGCAGAGGTGTGGGAGGCACTACAAGGAATGAGTAAGGGGAAGGCTCCAGGAATTGATGGCATCCCTTGTGAATTTTATATCAAACATTGGGAGGTAATACGGACTTTTATGGTTCGTTTACTCAATACGATGAAGGAGGGGGGGGTGTTAGGTCTGTCTCAGCGTACGGCAGTGTTGGTCTTAGTTAGGAAATGTGATGTGCCATTAGCGATTAAGGACTACCGTCCCATATCGTTGATGTGTAGTGACTATAAACTATATGCGAAAATATTGATGAATAGAATTAAGAAAGTGTTTGATAAGGTAATCCATAAGAGTCAGTTTGGTGTGCCAGGTAGATCAATGTATGATGGTCATGGGAATATCAGGGAGTTTGTTGAGGAATGCGGGGTGAGGGGTGGGGGTGGTGTTTTGGCTTTAGACTGGCGAGCCGCTTTTGATAGTGTGGAAAGAGAGGTTCTGTGGAAATTTATGAGATGACAGGGTTTTGGAAATGAGGTCATCATGTGGGCCCGTTCGTTGTACAATGGAGCGGGTTTTAAAGTACAAATTAATGGCAAGTTAGGTGTTTTTGTACACATGAGCAGGGGCATTCGTCAGGGATGCCCCATGTCTCAAATGTTTTTTGCATGTATGCAGGACCCATTTTACTGGGCTGTTTGTGGGTGGGGAATAGAGACATCGTGGGGTCCGAGTAGTGGTCGACCGACCCTTGTGGGTTATGTTGATGATACTACTGTGTTATTACGTTCACGGGAGCAATTGGGTTTTGTTGGGAGACTTGTTGACATATTTGGCAAGGCTACGGGGATGTGTGTTAATAGAGAAAAATCGAAAATTATGGAGTTGGGGGAGTGGGTGGGGGATGGGGTGGATGCAGAGGGGTGGACTGTGGTTGATCGTATCACTATATGTGGTATTCATTATATGCAGGAGGTCGATCAGATGAGGGCGTGCAATTCGGGGAGGGTTGTACATAGTGTCTTGGGGCGCTTAAATAGTCTACGGCCGCGACATTTAACCCTGCATCAGAGGGCGGTGGTCATTAATGTCCTGCTTTATAGCAAAGTATGGCACGTTGCTGCACTGTATCCTCTGTTGCAGGGGGACGTCAAACGTCTTTTGCATAGAGTTTATCGATTTTTGTGGGGTTCAAGATGCGATTGGCTCACAAGAGCGGTGGTGGAGACACCACTGCATCAGGGAGGGTTGGGTCTCATTCCTCTAGAGGCTCGTGTCATGGCATGTTACGTGAAGCGTCGTTTTCTCCGACTGGGTGGGATGCATGGCGGGTTAAGCGAATTGTATCACGACCTGCGCAGGTGGTGGAGAGGGAGGAATTTAATTTGGTGCGACGCGATGCTTCGCGTATTATTGAACATGAGGGACGTGCGCTGTGTAAAATTATGTACCTTAGAAAGGGCGGGTAGGGAGGTAGTCATGGTGCAAGTTGAAGGAATGTATCCCATGTATGCGTGGAGTGATATATGGAGGCGAGTTCAACAGTTGCGTCTGCCTGCTCAAGTACGGAAAGTGGTTTTTAAATTTTTACATGGAATCTTGCCGTCTGGGGTGGTGTTGTATAATAGGGGTTTGGAGGAAGACTGGGGTTGTCCGGTGTGCGGGATGGAGGAATCTGCTTTTCATGTTGTGTATTTCTGTGAGACTTTAGGTATGGTACGAGAGTGGTTCAGTAGGGTTTTGCGTTTGGTAGGGGGGGGGAGGTTTGTCGGTACTCCGGGCGTTGAGTTTTGATGTAGGTGGGGTTGACTTGCGTGTACAACGTGCGGTGTCGTATGTTGTGGCCGATTATATTTTCGTGTCATGGGCTATGAGGCACGTTGATGGTAACAGTAGAATTAGGGTGTTAGCAGGGACGATTTATAGGACAAAATGTCGAAATAGGTTGGTATATGAGGGGAGATGGGAGAGAGACTTCCCGCCTGAATATAAAGCCTTGGAGTTACGAGATTTGAGATAGTTGTGAGTGTTCAGTGGGTAATCTAACGGGCTGGTCAGCTGTGTCTAATTGTGTTTGTCAAGTGCGTGAATGTTTTGTGTTCTCAGAGTTTATGTGCGTCTCCTATGTAACGTTGATGACGAAATATCTTACGTGCTTTGTATATACAACTTTTAGGAATGTTTCTCGTCATTTATGCCTCAATTACAAGTCATTGGTGTACTTTTTGTATATGGTGTGCTTCCTAGCACAGTTTGAAATGTTTTTCTTATTTCCGTTTATATTTTATGCCGTGTCCGTGTGCTTTTCAATAATATATGTATATATGCAAGTTCGTTTTCCTGTAAGCTGTGATGGAGCTTGAACTATATGTGGATGCAGTATTTTTCAATGTGTGCATCTCGTCAGGGTATAAGTTCACTTATAGCTGCTGGCATTTGAGTTTTATTGAGATGTCAAATATCACAGTGTATTTTCGTTTTTGTTATATTAGATATTTTCATTTTAGTGAATAGTAGCGTCATCCTGATCCACCTTTGAACTGTAATGCCTATTCTTAGTCCATGATAATAACCCCGTGGTAGTCGCCCAAATTAACGTATTGTTGTGCACTTTAAGGCACCTGAGTTCTTAGATTAAGTCTTGGATACGTTGTGTGTTGGCAGGCGGAAGCCACGCCTAGTAATATGCCAGATGAAGTATCACGTTGTATAATACGTGATTGATTGTGTATGTGTGTAATTCTGTGTGCTGGTTTTTGTCACATTGTTTATTTGTATAGTGTTTATTTTCCTGTGTTTTGACTTTATTATTTATATAAGAATCTAGTTAGTGCCTGGTATCTCGTTGACATATTATTTTATGCACCCACAACTATTTTGTACCTGAGTTTTCAATAAAATATAAAAAAAAAATATACACAGAGCTCATGTACGCAACCACTCACATACACATTCGCTCATGTATACACGGACACATGTACACAGACACAAACTAATGAAGTGTTACTGGTGTTGACAGTGCTGGTGGAGGTGTACTGGTGTACCTGGCGTGTGTACTAGTACTGGCAGCCATGGCCTCCGTCTCTGCTGCCCGATCCTTCCCTATAGTAAGTATGTTCCTTACCTATGTAAGTATGTTCCTTCCCTATAGTAAATATGTTCCTTACCTATTTATGTTCCTTCCCCGCAGTATGCTCCTTCCCTATAATATGCTCCATTATCGATGAATTTGTGTGTGTGTGTGTGTGTGTGTGTGTGTGTGTGTGTGTGTGTGTGTGTGTGTGTGTGTGTGTGTGTGTGTGTGTGTAGGTACACGGTGTGGTGTTGTGCTTAACCGTGTGTGTTACACCTTGTATATTGGTATGTTACACCGTGTGTTGGTGTGTTACACCGAGTATGTTGGTATGTTACACCGTGTGTTGGTGTGTTACACCGAGTATGTTGGTATGTTACACCGTGTGTTGGTGTGTTACACCGAGTATATCGGTATGTTACACCGTGTGTTGGTGTGTTACACCGAGTATGTTGGTATGTTACACCATGTGTTGGTGTGTTACACCGAGTATGTTGGTATGTTACACCGTGTGTTGGTATGTTACACCGAGTATATCGGTATGTTACACCGTGTGTTGGTGTGTTACACCGAGTATGTTGGTATGTTACACCGTGTGTTGGTGTGTTACACTGAGTATATCGGTATGTTACACCGTGTGTTGGTGTGTTACACCGTGTGTTGGTGTGTTACACCGAGTATATTGGTATGTTACACCGTGTGTTGGTGTGTTACACCGTGTGTTGGTGTGTTACACCGTGTGTTGGTGTGTTACACCGAGTTTATTGGTATGTTACACCATGTGTTGGTGTGTTACACCTTGTGATGGTGTGTTACAGCGTTTTACATTGTGTGTTTTGGTGTGTTGCACCGTGCACTGGTGTGTTACACCTTGTGATGGTGTGTTACAGCGTGTTACACTGTATGTCGGCGTGTCACACCGTGTGTTGGTGTGTCACATTGTGTGTTGGTGTGTCACACTGTGTTGGTGTGTCACACTTTGTGATGGTGTATTACAGCGTTTTACACTGTATGTGTTGGTGTGTTACACCGTGTGTTGTGTGTCACACCATGTGTTGGTGTGTGTCACACCGTGTGTTGATGTATTACAACGTTCGTTTGTGTGTTACAGCGTGTGTGTGATTGGCTGGTGTGGACCAGTGACCAGGTACACCGGGTGGTGGGGCTGCGCATCACGTGGTTCATCTCCCTCATTATCTTCGCAGCAGCCGCCAACAC
This sequence comes from Cherax quadricarinatus, assembly GCF_038502225.1. NCBI lineage: Eukaryota > Metazoa > Arthropoda > Malacostraca > Decapoda > Parastacidae > Cherax > Cherax quadricarinatus. The sequence goes on from NC_091340.1 coordinate 7,766,473, forward strand.
TGCAGACATGGTCAGTACCTCTCTGCTTTACCATCTTCTCCATCTTTAGTGCTCCAGTGCCTCTCTTCTTTATCACCACGTCTCCTCTTTATTGTACAGTAATTTCATCTTTGCATTTCTTCTTCTGCCCTTCCATCTCTTCCTGCTCTTCCTTAACTTTCCTTCTTAATCCTCCTTAACGTTTCTTCTTAATCTTCCTTCTTAATCTTCCTTCTTAATCTTCCTTCTTAATCTTCCTTCTTAACCTTCCTTCTTAAACTTCCTTCTTAACCTTCTTTCTTAAACTTCCTTCTTAACGTTTCTTCTTAACCTTCCTTCTTAACCTTCCTTCTTAACCTTCCTTCTTAACTTTCCTTTTTAACGGTCTTCCTCTTCTTTACTTTGAGTTCCTTCTTCTCCTTTGTGTCTATGCCTTCGTTCTGTTTGTCTTCCCCCTTCCTTCCTTCTCTGTATCTCTCTTTTTATATTTACATATTTCTTGTTTTTTTCTGTCTTTTCTTTATTTACCTCTCGCTTCCTCCACTTACCTCTGTATTCCTTCTCTATTTAAATCTTTCTGTTTATCTGTCTATTCCTTCTTAATTCTCCTTTTCGTTTCCCTTCCTGTCTATTTACATCCCCTTCCCTTCTTTCATTTATCTCTTTCCTCCTTCATTTGCTTCTTCATTTTTTATTTGTCTCTCCCTTCCCTCCTTTATTTGCCTCTTCTTTCCTTATTTGTCTCTCTTGATTTTTTTTTTTTTTTTTTTTTTTTTTTTTTTTTTTTTTTTTTTACACAGGGTTTGACAAGGTTAAGGATCCCTAGCTTTATTGACAGCTATTTACAGGTTAAGGATTCCTAACTTTATTGGCAAGCTAAGAGCTGTTACCTACATCAGCTCATTTGAAAGCATTTTTATTGTTATGAGACATACAAGTAGGAAACAGGATGAAGTTGGAGCCATCTGTGGGCCAGCATTTTCATTTGATCAACTGACTTTATCTCGTTGACATCATTATGCTGTACGAATGTGTTCCATACTCTAGTCATCCTGGGTATGTATGATCTCAGATGGAGTGATGTTCTGGAGAAGGGTACAGCCAGAGTGAAGTTGCTGCTTTCTGCCCGTCTTGTGGCATAAAAGCTTGTTTCACGCTGTCCTCGAAGTGGATCCAAGTGTGGTATTTTGACAATATTGGCCTTGTACATAACAGTAAGGCCACCCACATCCCTCCTATGTTGAAGGCTCTGCTGAAATGACAGATCTATCCAGGATGGGTCCAGGCGAGAGATGAGACGTCTTGCTTTGTTCTCTACTCTGTCAAGCAGTCGCAGATGAGAGGGGGGGCAGGCAAACCAAGAAAGTGGAGCATACTCAAGGTGCGAGCGTACTTGTGCCTCGTACAGGATCGTGCAACCCCTACTGTCAAGCAGATGGGAGATATGGCGAAGTGCTGTAAGCTTCTTGGCTGCCTTGTTTGCAAGATTTACAACATGGTTCTTCATGGTTAGTTTGGAGTCAAATTTCACCCCAAGGATATCAACTTCTTCTCCAGGTGCCAACATCCTCCCATTCATCCTTACTACTGCACCAGCATTACCATCATGGTGCCTAGAGACGATCATCATTTGCGTTTTCTCAGGTGCAAATGTTACTTGCCATCTATTTCCCCAAGCTGATATAGCTCTCAGCTGGTGATTGATGTAGCTTAGAGCAGCTGGCATTTCTTCTCTTGAATATTTGCCCGTTCCTTATTTTATGTCTTTTCGTTATGTGTCTTACTTTCCCACCTTTATTTCCCCCTTCTTTGTCTTGTCTTTCTCCCTCCTTTATTTGTCTCTCCCTCCCTTTTTTACTTGCCTCTTCCTGCCTTGACTATTCACCCATGTTGGCACCGCCCGCCAGACATGATTTAAATACAAACTTTTCTCATTAGAACTGAAGAAAAGTTTTCCTTGTTTCCTCAAACTTAGATTTTTAAAGTCTTTCCTCCTAAAATGTGTACCTCACCTCTTAAGTAGGGTCACGTATCCCTATTGTTGTGTACAGTTTCAAAATATTTACCTTACGTCCCAAGGACCTGTCAGCTACTCCACTCTCGTAGGTACTGCATTTTGTAAAGACCGGTCATGTTACTCCACTCTCGTACGCACTGCCTAAGACTGTTTACCGCATGATGTAAGGACCGGTCATGTTACTCCAGTCTCGTACACACTGCCTAAGACTGTTTGCCGCATGATATAAGGACCATTCATGTTACTCCAGTCTCGTACACACTGCCTAAGACTGTTTACCGCATGATATAAGGATCATTCATGTTACTTCAGTCCCGTACACACTGCCTAAGACTGCCGCATGATGTAAGGACCGGTCATGTTACTCCAGTCTCGTACACACTGCCTAAGACTGTTTGCCACATGATATAAGGATCATTCATGTTACTCCAGTCTTGTACACACTGCCTAAGACTGTTCGCCGCATGATATAAGGATCATTCATGTTACTCCAGTCTCGTACACACTGCCTAAGACTGTTTGCCGCATGATATAAGGACCGGTCATGTTACTCCAGTCTCGTACACACTGCCTAAGACTGTTTTCCGCATGATGTAAGGACCGGTCATGTTACTCCAGTCTCGCACGCATTGCCTAAGACTGTTTTCCGCATGATGTAAGGACCGGTCATGTTACTCCAGTCTCGTACACACTGCCTAAGACTGTTTTGCGTATGATGTAAGGACCGGTCATGTTACTCCAGTCTCGTACACACTGCCTAAGACTGTTTTCCTCATGATGTAAGGACCGGTCATGTTACTCCAGTCTCGTACACACTGCCTAAGACTGTTTTCCGTATGATGTAAGGACCGGTCATGTTACTCCAGTCTCGTACACACTGCCTAAGACTGTTTTCCGCATGATGTAAGGACCGGTCATGTTACTCCAGTCTCGTACACACTGCCTAAGACTGTTTTCCGCATGATGTAAGGACCGGTCATGTTACTCCAGTCTCGTACACACTGCCTAAGACTGTTTTCCTCATGATGTAAGGACCGGTCATGTTACTCCAGTCTCGTACACACTGCCTAAGACTGTTTTCCGCATGATGTAAGGACTGGTCATGTTACTCCAGTCTCGTACACACTGCCTAAGACTGTTTTCTGCATGATGTAAGGACCGGTCATGTTACTCCAGTCTCGTACACACTGCCTAAGACTGTTTGCCGCATGATATAAGGACCGGTCATGTTACTCCAGTCTCGTACACACTGCCTAAGACTGTTTTCCGCATGATGTAAGGACCGGTCATGTTACTCCAGTCTCGTACACACTGCCTAAGACTGTTTTCTGCATGATGTAAGGACCGGTCATGTTACTCCAGTCTCGCACGCACTGCCTAAAATTGTTTACTGCATATATTAAGCACCGGTCATGTTATAGTAGGGCACCAACTTACAACATTAATGTGTTACCAAAGATTAATCATAAACCAGCTGTTCGATACATACTTGGAACCTATTTTGTCATAAAAAATAATGTAAAATTAATCAGTGTGTTCCCACGACCTAAATATTCCATATTTAATAATTTTTTTTACCTATTTTTTACCTTAAATATGTTTTTTTTTTAAATTTTATATAATTTATCTCCAAGGTCATAGATTTCCTTATCTGTGACACTTGGGTATTGATGCCACTACTCTTGCGCTTTCCAATCATGTATGACTGTTATCCAAAGTAAATATTAAAAAAAAAATCAAACATGAGGGGTGAGAGTAAACACAGCGTCGGTAGATTGTTTACTTCCTGCCACCTGCCACGAACATTCCTTCACCAGCAAGTAGTTCCCGCTGTTGCAAACAAGTCACTTGTTCGTAAGAAATTACCTGGGATGCAAAGTGCCAGTGTCGTAAGTGCGAAGCATCGTTCTGTAGAACCTTGTAAGTCGAGGACCCTGCTGTACACCAGTCTCATCTACACTACCCAAAATATTGAATTGAATCAAAATAATTCTTGAAAAGCAATGTCTTGATGCTGGTGAAGAACTCTTGATCTGAAGAACTGATGACCTCCTTCCCTTTCCTCGGATCAGACTTGATTCCTGTTACCCAGGCACAGTATGACCCTCATGAATTTAGCATTTCTACGTGTAATAAAAATGTTTCAAAATATGTTTGTATGTATGCAAATGTGAACTTGTGGGATTTTTGAGTTTTTGTTTCTTTGTCAATCAGCTACATGCTTATTAATAATATCAATAATAATTATAATAATGATAATGCTATTATTTTGTTTCAGTATTTGTGTGACAAATCATTCTTCAGCTTCCTAGGAAGCAACATCTCTCAACCAACAGTTTTGCCAGCCATGATCAACGACTCGGTTGTTAGTGACGCAGTAGTCAGTGACTTAATTGTCAGCAACCCAGTTGTCAGTGACTTAGTCATAAGCGACCTCATCAGCGACAACAGGAGTAGCCAGGGAGTGAACGATCCCCCACAGATAGTCCTAACATTTGAGAACGACACAGTACCCACTCAAGAAGACCTCATGTGTCCTCACCCTGCCTACTATTCGTACTTCACTCTCCTCATTCTGGTGGCTGCTTCCCTCCTAGCTCAGGTTGGTACCTATCTGTGAGCTGGGTACCTATCTATAGGGTCGTGGTACCTATCTATAGGGCCATGGTACCTATTTATGGGACCTGGGTACCTATGTATGGAACCTGGGCACTTATCTATGGGAGCTGGGTACCTCTGTGTTTATGAATGATTTGGAAGGACCAAAAACATATCTCTATTTTCCCCATACAATTTTCAGTTCACGCAATGCGCTCTTTTCAGGAACATAACTTTCTGTGTAATCTGTGATCATGGTACCTATGTTAGCAAAGATATAGAGCTATGTTAGCAGGATACGTACCTATGGGAGCAGAGAACCTGTTTCTGTGAGAACGAATCCTAGCTGTAATAGTTTTTCTCATTAGTGGTCAGAGGATTGAGCCTTCACCACTCCTAGAGCTAGAGCCACATTGGTTAGTACTCTGAGATAGTTAATTAACTGCTGTTTCAGCTACTGTGTCACTGCTTCAATCTTTATTTCAGTCACTGTTGCAGCCAGTGTCACTGTTTCAACAACAACAACAATAATAATAACTAATAATAATAATAATAATAATAATAATAATAATAATAATCTTTGTTTCTACACGTACATGTACAAGGTATACAGTCCTAGCTGCCATCAGTGACATACTACTATATAGAAAGCCTCTTGTTATGATTGAGCATTTCGTGCAAATTTGGTCAGTTTTGTCCCAGGATGCGACCCACACCAGTCCACTAACATCCAGGTACCTATTTTACTGATAGGTGAACATGGACAGCAGGTATCTTAAGGAAACACTCTAATATTTCCACCCATACCGGGGATTGAACAATGGACCTCAATGTGTGAGCTGAGTGCTCTAGCCTCTCAGTCATTTTCAGACACTGTCACTGTTTTAGCCTCTGTTTCGGTCACTGTTTCAGTCATTGCGCCACTGTTTCAGCCACTGTTATGTTTCATTCTCTTTAAGTCTATTTTGGTGTCTGCTCCAGCCAGTGTTTCAGTCTTTGTCACTGCTTCAGTCACTTTGCCACTCATTTTATTTCACTCAGTTTCACTCATCGTCTCATCCAAGTTCCTAAGGATTTGTGTTTCACTCAGTTTCACTCACCTTCTCATTAAGGTTCCTAAGGATTTGTTTCAACATAGAACTGTGTCCTGTGTGCCTCAATTTGTTTACAATTTTCCTCTCAAAACAATTCTCTATTTTAATTTTTACTCTGAAGTGAATTGAAAACAACTTAAGGACTGACAGAAACTCACGAAATCGTAACAATACAACTGTAAACATACCAGGGTACGGGTGGGGTTAGAACCTATGGCAAGTGAATCGTAGAACTGGCTTTGAGTTTTACGACTCACTCGCCATAGGTTCTAACCCCACCTGTATACCTTTAGGGGGTTTCGGAGGTCAACCCCGGTCTGTGACCCGGCCTCGTGGTGGATTAGGATCTGATCAGCCAGGCTGTTACTGCTGGCCGCACGTAAACCGACGTACGAACCACAGCCTGGCTGGTCAGGTACTGGCTTTAGGTGCCTGTCCAGAGCCTTCTTGAAGACAACCAGGGGTCTGTTTTTAAATCCCGCTTATGTATGCTGGAAGGTAGTTGAACAGTCATGGAATACTGACACTTACTATGTTGTCTCTTAGTGTACTCGTGGCGCCCCTGCTTGGCAGTGGGGGAAATGTTGAATCTTTTGCCCAGTCTTTTGCTTTCGTAAGGAGTAATTTTCGTGTTCAGAATTGGGACTAGTCCCTCTAGAATTTTCCAAGTTTATATTATGATGTATCTTTCTCGCCTGCATTCCGGGGAGTACAAATCAAAGGACTTCAACTGTTCCCAATAATTTAGGTGCATAATCGTACTTATATGTGCCGTGAAAGTTTTCTGTATATTCTCCAGGTCATCAATTTCGCCTGCCTTGAAGTGGGCAGTTAGTGTACAGCAATATTCCAGACCAGAGAGAACAAGCGATTTGAAGAGAATCATCATAGGCCTGACATCTCTAGTTTTGAAGGTTCTCGTTATCCATCATATCAGTTTCCTAGCAGTTGTGATAGATACATTGTTGTGATCTTTGAAAGTGACATTATCTGACATTATCACTCCCAGGTCCTTCACATTAGTTATTCGCTGTTATGTAGTGAGACTTTGTTTTACACTTCGATACAGTTTTAATTTCCTCGAGTTTTCCATAGCGGAATTAATTGAAATTTGTCTTCATTGAACTTCATAGTGTTTTCTGCGGCCCACTGAAAATTTATATTCCAGGTGAGCTTCATGATCAAGAGTGCTGTGATGGTTGGCATTGTGGCCGTTCAGTGTACCATGAACCTGATTGTCATGAGGGCCAGACTCCATTCTGCTGCTGAGGACCAACATCACATGTAAGGGCTCTTAATCCAAGGAATTGGAGCTATCCTGTTCCTTGGCATCGTATCCGATTGTCATATTAGATTGTCATATCTGATTGTTATATGTCATATCTGATTGTTATGTCATATCTGATTGTTATATTTGTCATATCTGATTGTCATATTTGTCATATCTGATTGTTATATCTGTCATATTTGATTGTTATATCTGATTGTTATATCTGTCATATCTGATTGTTACATCTGTCATATCTGATCGTTATATCTAATTGTCATAACTGATTGCTATATCTGATTGTCATATCTGATCGTTATATCTGATTGTCATAACTGATTGCTATATCTGATTGTCATATCTGATCGTTATATCTGATTGTCATAACTGATTGCTATATCTGATTGTCATATATGATTGTTATATCTGATTTTTTATCTTATAACTAATTTTTTATCTTTTATATCTGATTGCCATATCTGATTCTCATATCTGTCATATCTAATTGTTATATCTGTCATATTTGATTGTTATATCTGATTGTTATATCTATTTGTTATATCTGATTGTCATATCTGATTGTTATATCTGATTATGTCTAATTGTTATATCTGATTGTTATTTCTAATTGTTGTATCTGATTGTTTTATCTTTTATATCTGCTTTTAATCTTTTATATCTGATTATTATATCTGATTGTCATATCTGATTGTTATATCTGATTGTGTCTAGGTGGGATAGATTGAGATCATTTAAGAACTCTCGTCACTGATTAAAACCTTTACGTTGACTCATTCTAAGTGGTCAGGCCATTTAACCAGGTCAGGCCATTTAACCAAGTCAGGTCATTTAACCAAGTCAGGTCATTTAACCAGGTCAGGCCATTTAGCAAGGCCAGGCCATTATAACCAAGTCAGGCCATTTAACCAACTCAGGCCATTTAACCAGATCAGGCCATTTAACCAGGTCAGGCCATTTATCTTATCAAAATTTCCTCACCTCTCTCTTCCTGTCTACCCACAATCTTCCTTACCCCTCATCCTGTATACCCACAAACTTTCGTACCTCATTCCTGTCTACCCACAATGTTTATCACTATTCCATCTTACGCCAGTCATTCTCTCTCGCCTTCCCTCTCATGGCATATAAAAAAATTTAGACTGGTAAGGCTGGTATGTATTTCTCCAGGTTGGTCCGAGACCGCATCAGCCTCTCAGTTGAACTCTGCCTCATCACCCTCCTTCTGGTCGCCCTCAACAGGCAGGTCAGTCATCTGTCAACGTATTCACTTCTTGGTATGAAATGTGTTTGTGTAGAATCACTGCATGTCTTTCCTGTTTTTGTGTCACGCTAAATTATATCTATCGAACGAGGTGTCGAGGCTTAACGTTAATTGAGGTACAAGGATGTGTAGTTGTGCTGGTTCATGGCGGGTTCTGGGTAATTAACGGTCAGATCCAAAGGCAACAGTTGCTGTATTCAACACACTACACACAACACTCTGACTTTCTGGGCTGAGTATAGGCTTATGTAATGGAGAAGTGACCATCCTGATGGACCCTACACAGAAGCGACCATCCTGATGGACCCTACAGAGAAGTGACCATCCTGATGGACCCTACACAGATGTGACCATCCTGATGGACCCTACACGGAAGTGACCATCCTGATGGACCCTGCACAGAAGTGACCATCCTGATGGACCCTACACAGAAGTGACCATCCTGATGGATCCTACACAGAAGTGACCATCCTGATGGACCCTACACAGAAGTGACCATCCTGATGGACCCTACACAGAAGTGACCATCCTGATGGACCCTACACAGAAGTGACCATCCTGATGGACCCTACACAGAAGTGACCATCCTGATGGACCCTACACAGAAGTGACCATCCTGATGGACCCTACACAGAAGTGACCATCCTGATGGACCCTACACAGAAGTGACCATCCTGATGGACCCTACACAGAAGTGACCATCCTGATGGACCCTACACAGAAGTGACCATCCTGATGGACCCTACACAGAAGTGACCATCCTGATGGACCCTACACAGATCTTTCAGTGGGCTGCAGAAAACAATATGAAGTTCAACGATGAGATATTTCAATTACTCAGATATGGTAAACACGAGGAAATTAAATCTTCATCAGAGTACAAAACAAATTCTGGCCACAAAATAGAGCGAAACACCAACGTCAAAGATCTGGGAGTGATCATGTCGGAGGATCTCACCTTCAAGGACCATAACATTGTATCAATCGCATCTGCTAGAAAAATGACAGGATGGATAATGAGAGCCTTCAAAACTAGGGAGGCCAAGCCCATGATGACACTCTTCAGGTCACTTGTTCTATCTAGGCTGGAATATTGCTGCACACTAACAGCACCTTTCAAGGCAGGTGAAATTGCTGACCTAGAAAATGTACAGAGAACCTTCACGGCGCGCATAACGGAAATAAAACACCTCAATTACTGGGAGCGCTTGAGGTTCCTAAAACTGTATTCCCTGGAACGCAGGGGGGAGAGATACATGATTATATACACCTGGAAAATCCTAGAGGGACTAGTACCGAACTTGCACACGAAAATCACTCACTACGAAAGCAAAAGACTTGGCAGACGATGCAACATCCCCCAATGAAAAGCAGGGGTGTCACTAGCACGTTAAGAGACCATACAATAAGTGTCAGGGGCCCGAGACTGTTCAACTGCCTCCCAGTATACATAAGGGGGATTGCCAACAGACCCCTGGCAGTCTTCAAGCTGGCACTGGACAAGCACCTAAAGTCGGTTCCTGACCAGCCGGGCTGTGGCTCGTACGTTGGTTTCCGTGCAGCCAGCAGTAACAGCCTGGTTGATCAGGCTCTGGTCCACCAGGAGGCCTGGTCACAGACCGGGCCGCGGGGGCGTTGACCCCCGGAACTCTCTCCAGATAAACTCCAGGTAAACAGAAGTGACCATCCTGATGAACCCTACACAGAGGCAGCAAGTTGCACATGGTTCATCAAGAGTGGTAAGGAAGACGGTTCTCTGCCGGCTGAGACAACAACACACAAAGGGACATCTGATCTTCTCTCCTGTCATGTTAACCATGCAAAATATTTTAATGCTAGGTTCAAGCCTTGAATACAGGTGAATACAGGAAAGAGTAAGGTTATGAGGATAACAAAAAGATTAGGTGATGAAAGATTGAATATCAGATTGGAGGGAGAGAGTATGGAGGAGGTGAACGTATTCAGATATTTGGGAGTGGACGTGTCAGCGGATGGGTCTATGAAAGATGAGGTGAATCATAGAATTGATGAGGGAAAAAGAGTGAGTGGTGCACTTAGGAGTCTGTGGAGACAGAGAACTTTGTCCTTGGAGGCAAAGAGGGGAATGTATGAGAGTATAGTTTTACCAACGCTCTTATATGGGTGTGAAGCGTGGGTGATGAATGTTGCAGCGAGGAGAAGGCTGGAGGCAGTGGAGATGTCATGTCTGAGGGCAATGTGTGGTGTGAATATAATGCAGAGAATTCGTAGTTTGGAAGTTAGGAGGAGGTGCGGGATTACCAAAACTGTTGTCCAGAGGGCTGAGGAAGGGTTGTTGAGGTGGTTCGGACATGTAGAGAGAATGGAGCGAAATAGAATGACTTCAAGAGTGTATCAGTCTGTAGTGGAAGGAAGGCGGGGTAGGGGTCGGCCTAGGAAGGGTTGGAGGGAGGGGGTAAAGGAGGTTTTGTGTGCGAGGGGCTTGGACTTCCAGCAGGCATGCGTGAGCGTGTTTGATAGGAGTGAATGGAGACAAATGGTTTTTAATACTTGACGTGCTGTTGGAGTGTGAGCAAAGTAACATTTATGAAGGGATTCAGGGAAACCGGCAGGCCGGACTTGAGTCCTGGAGATGGGAAGTACAGTGCCTGCACTCTGAAGGAGGGGTGTTAATGTTGCAGTTTAAAAACTGTAGTGTAAAGCACTCTTCTGGCAAGACAGTGATGGAGTGAATGATGGTGAAAGTTTTTCTTTTTCGGGCCACCCTGCCTTGGTGGGAATCGGCCGGTGTGATAATAAAAAAAAAATAATTCAAGCCTTGCATCTGTAGCTCATCCTGGTATACCATGATCACTGTAGTTCAGCCTGGTATACCATGATCACTGTAGTTCAGCCTGGTATACCATGATCACTGTAGTTCAGCCTGGTATACCATGATCACTAGTTCATCCTGGTATACCATGATCACTGTAGTTCAGCCTGGTATACCATGATCACTGTAGTTCATCCTGGTATACCATGATCACTGTAGTTCATCCTGGTATACCATGATCACTGTAGTTCATCCTGGTATACCATGATCACTGTAGTTCATCCTGGTATACCACGATCACTGTAGTTCATCCTGGTATACCATGATCATTGTAGTTCAGCCTGGTATACCATGATCACTTTAGTTCAGCCTGGTATACCATGATCGCTGTAGTTCAGCCTGGTATACCATGATCACTGTAGTTCAGCCTGGTATACCATGATCACTGTAGTTCAGCCTGGTATACCATGATCATTGTACTTCAGCCTGGTATACCATGATCACTGTAGTTCAGCCTGGTATACCATGATCACTGTAGTTCAGCCTGGTATACCATGATCACTGTAGTTCAGCCTGGCATACCATGATCACTGTAGTTCAGCCTGGTATACCATGATCACCGTAGTTCATCCTGGTATACCATGATCACTGTAGTTCAGCCTGGTACACCATGATCACTGTAGTTCAGCCTGGTATACCATGATCACTGTAGTTCAGCCTGGTATACTATGATCACTGTAGTTCAGCCGGGTATACCATGATCACTGTAGTTCAGCCTGGTATACTATGATCACTGTAGTTCATCCTCGTATACCATGATCACTGTAGTTCGTTCTGTTATAGCATGATCACTGTAGTTCAGCCGGGTATACCATGATCGCTGTAGTTCATCCTGGTATACCATGATCACTGTAGTTCAGCCTGGTATGGCATTATCACTGTAGTCAGCCTGGTATAGCATGATCACTGTAGTTCAGCCTGGTATAGCATTATCACTGTGGTCAGCCTGGTATACCATGATCACTGTAGTTCAGCCTGGTATACCATAATCACTGTAGTTCATCCTGGTATAGCATGATCACTGTAGTTCAGCCTGGTATAGCATTATCACCGTAGTCAGCCTGGTATAGCATGATCACTGTAGTTCAGCTTGGTATAGCATTATCACTGTAGTCAGCCTGGTATACCATGATCACTGTAGTTCATCCTGGTATAGCATTATCACTGTAGTCAGCCTGGTATAGCATGATCACTGTAGTTCAGCCTGGTATAGCATTATCACTGTAGTCAGCCTGGTATACCATGATTACTGTAGTTCATCCTGGTATAGCATGATCACTCTAGTTCAGCCTGGTATACCATGATCACTGTAGTCAGCCTGGTACACCATGATCACTGTAGTTCAGCCTGGTATACCATGTTCACTGTAGTTCAGCCTGGTATACCATGATCACTGTAGATCAGCTTGGTATACCATGATCACTGTAGTCAGCCTGGTATAGCATGATCACTGCAGTTCAGCCTGGTATAGCATGATCACTGTAGTTCAGCCTGGTATAGCATGATCACTGTAGTCAGCCTGGTATACCATGAAAACTGTAGTCAGCCTTGTATAGCATGGTCACTGTTGCTCAGCCTGGTATACCATGATCACTGAAGTTCATCCTGGTATAACATGATCACTGTAGTCAGCCTGGTATAGCATGATCACTGTTGCTCAGCCTGGTATACCATGATCACTGTAGTTCATCCTGGTATACCATGATCACTGTAGTTCATCCTGGTATACCATGATCACTGTAGTTCATCCTGGTATAGCATGATCACTGCAGTTCAGCCTGCTATAGCATTATCACTGTAGTCAGCCTGATACAGCATGATCACTGTAGTTCAGCCTGGTATAGCATTATCACTGTAGTCAGCCTGGTATACCATGATCACTGTAGTTCAGCCTGGTATAGCATTATCACTGTAGTCAGCTTATTATACCATGATCACTGTAGTTCAGCCTGGTGTACCATAACCACTGTAGTTCATCCTGGTATAGCAAGGTCACTGTAGTTCAGCCTAGTATACCATGATCACTATAGTCACCCTGGTATACCATGATCACTGTAGATCAACCTTGTATACAGTGTTCACTGTAGTTCAGCCTGGTATACCATGATCACTGTAGATCAGCCTGGTATACCATGATCATTGTAGTCAGCCTGGTATAGCATGATCACTGTAGTTCAGCCTGGTATACCATGATCACTGTACTTCATCCTGGTATAACATGATCACTGTAGTAAGCCTGGTATAGCATGGTCACTGTTGCTCAGCCTGGTATACCATGATCACTGTAGTTCATCCTGGTATACCATGATCACTGCAGTTCACCCTGGTATACCATGATCACTGTAGTTCATCCTGGTATAGCATGATCACTGTAGTTCATCCTGGTATACCATGATCACTGTAGTTCAGCCTGGTATTCCATGATCACTGTAGTTCATCCTGGTATAACATGATCACTGTAGTTCAGCCTGGTATACCATGATCACTGTAGTTCAGCCTGGTATACCATGTTCACTGTAGTTCAGCCTGGTATACCATGATCACTGTAGATCAGCCTGTTATACCATGATCACTGTAGTCAGCCTGGTATAGCATGATCACTGTAGTTCAGCCTGGTATAACATGATCACTGTAGTTCAGCCTGGTATACCATGAACACTGTAGTTCAGCCTGGTATACCATGATCACTGTAGTTATGTCTGGTATACCATGTTCACTGTAGTTCAGCCTGGTATACCATGATCACTGTAGATCAGCCTGTTATACCATGATCACTGTAGTCAGCCTGGTATAGCATGATCACTGTAGTCAGCCTGGTATAGCATGATCACTGTAGTTCAGCCTGGTATAACATGATCACTGTACTCAGTCTGGTATAGCATGATCACTGTAGTTCATCCTGGTATAACATGATCACTGTAGTCAGTCTGGTATAGCATGATCACTGTTGCTCAGCCTGGTATACCATGATCACTGTAGTTCATCCTGGTATACCATGATCACTGTAGTTCATCCTGGTATACCATGATCACTGTAGTACATCCTGGTATACCATGATCACTGTAGTTCAGCCTGGTATAGCATTACCACTGTAGTCAGCCTGGTATAGCATGATCACTAGTTCAGCCTGGTATAGCATGATCACTGTAGTTCAGCCTGGTATAGCATTATCACTGTAGTCAGCCTGGTATACCATGATCACTGCAGTCAGCCTGGTATAGCATTATCACTGTAGTCAGCCTGGTATAGCATGATCACTGTAGTTCAGCCTGGTATAGCATTATCACTGTAGTCAGCCTGGTATACCATGATCACTGCAGTCAGCCTGGTATAGCATTATCACTGTAGTCAGCCTGGTATACCATGATCACTGTAGTTCACCCTGGTATAGCATTACCACTGTAGTCAGCCTGGTATAGCATGATCACTGTAGTTCAGCCTGGTATACCATGAGCACTGTAGTTCATCCTGGTATAACATGATCACTGTGGTTCAGCCTGGTATACCATGATCACTAGTTCATCCTGGTATAACATGATCACTGTTGCTCAGCCTGGTATAGCATGGTCACTGTTCCTCAGCCTGGTATACCATGATCACTATAGTTCATCCTGGTATACCAAGATCACTGCAGTTCACCCTAGTATACCATGATCACTGTAGTTCATCCTGGTATAGCATGATCACTGTCGTTCATCCTGGTATACCATGATCACTGTAGTTCATCCTGGTATTCCATGATCACTGTAGTTCATCCTGGTATAACATGATCACTGTAGTTCAGCCTGGTATAGCATTATCACTGTAGCCAGCCTGGTATAGCATGATCACTGTACTTCAGCCTGGTAAAGCATTATCACTGTAGTCAGCCTGGTATACCATGATCACTGTAGTTCATCCTGGTATAGCATGATCACTGTAGCTCATCCTGGTATAGCATGATCACTGTAGTTCAGCCTGGTATGCCATGACCACTGTAGTCAGCCTGGTACACCATGATCACTGTAGTTCAGCCTGGTATACCATTGTTCATTGTAGTTCAGCCTGGTGTACCATGATCACTGTAGATCAGCCTGGAATACCATGATCACTGTAGTCAGCCTGGTATATAATGATCACTGTAGTTCAGCCTGGTATAGCATGATCACTGTAGTCAGCCTGGTATACCATGATCACTGTAGTTCAGCCTGGTATACCAGGATCACTGTAGTCAGCCTGGTATAGCATGATCACTGTTGCTCAGCCTGGTATACCATGATCACTGTAGTTCATCCTGGTATAACATGATCACTGTAGTCAGCCTGGTATAGCATGGTCACTGTTGCTCAGCCTGGTATACCATGATCACTGTAGTTCATCCTGGTATACCATGATCACTGCAGTTCATCCTGGTATACCATGATCACTGTAGTTCATCCTGGTATACCATGATCGCTGTAGTTCATCCTGGTATACCATGATCACTGTAGTTCATCCTGGTATAACATGATCACTGTAGATCATCCTGGTATACCATGATCACTGTAGTTCAGCCAGGTATACCATGATCATTGTAGTTCATACTGGTATACCATGATCACTGTAGTTCATTCTGGTATAGGAAAATCACTGTAGTTCATACTGGTATACCATGATCACTGTAGTTCATCCTGGTATACCATGATCACTGTAGTTCATCCTGGTATACCATGATCACTGTAGTTCATCCTGGTATAGCATTATCACTGTAGTCAGCCTGGTATAGCATGATCACTGTTGCTCAGCCTGGTATATCATGATCACTGCAGTTCATCTTGGTATAACATGATCACTGTAGCCGGCCTGGTATAGCATGATCACTGTTGCTCAGCCTGGTATACCATGATCACTGTAGTTCATCCTGGTATATCATGATCACTGTAGTTCATCCTGGTATACGATGATCACTGTAGTTCATCCTGGTATACCATGATCGCTGTAGTTCAACCTGGTATAGCATTATCACTGTAGTCAGCCTGGTATACCATGATCACTGTGGTTCATCCTGGTATAGCATGATCACTGTAGTTAAGCCTGGTATACCATGATCACTGTAGTCAGCCTGGTATACCATGATCACTGTAGTTCAGCCTGGTATACCATGTTCACTGTAGTTCAGCCTGGTATACCATGATCACTAGATCAGCCTGGTATACCATGATCACTGTAGTCACCCTGGTATAGCATGACCACTGTAGTTCAGCCTGGTATAGCATGATCACTGTAGTCAGCCTGGTATTACATGATCACTGTAGTTCAGCCTGGCATAAAAGGATCACTGTAGTTCAGCCTGGTATGTCATGATCACTGTAGTTCATCCTGGTATACCATGATCACTGTAGTTCATCCTGGTATAGCATGATCACTGTACTTCGGCCTGGTATAGCATTATCACTGTAGTCAGCCTGGTACAGCATGATCACTGTACTTCAGCATGGTATAGCATTATCACTGTAGTCAGATTGGTATACCATGATCACTGTAGTTCATCCTGGTATACCATGATCACTGTAGTCAGCCTGGTATAGCATGATCACTGTTCCTCAGCCTGGTATACCATAATCACTGTAGTTCATCCTGGTATAACATGATCACTAGTCAGCCTGGTATAGCATGGTCACTGTTGCTCTGCCTGGTGTACCATGATCACTGTAGTTCATCCTCGTATACCATGATCACTGCAGTTCATCCTGGTATTCCATGATCACTGGAGTTCATCCTGGTATACCCTGATCACTGTAGTTCATCCTGTTATACCATGATCACTGTAGTTCATCCTGTTATACCATGATCACTGTAGTTCATCCTGGTATAACATGATCACTGTAGTTCAGCCTAGTATACCATGATCACTGTAGTTCAGCCTGGTACACCATGATCACTGTAGTTCAGCCTGGTATACCATGATCACTGTAGTTCATCCTGGTATAGCACGATCACTGTAGTTCAGCTTGGTATAGCATTATCACTGTAGTCAGCCTGGTACAGCATGATCACTGTAGTTTAGCCTGGTATAGCATTATCACTGTAGTTTATCCTGGTACAGCATGATCACTGTAGTTCAGCCTGGTATAGCATTATCACTGTAGTCAGCCTCGTATACCATGATCACTGTAGTTCAGCCTGGTATAGCATTATCACTGTAGTCAGCCTGGTATACCATGATCACTGTAGTTCATCCTGGTATAGCATGATCACTGTAGTTCATCCTGGTATGGCATGATCACTGTAGTTCAGCCTGGTATATCATGACCACTGTAGTCAGCCTGGTATACCATGATCACTGTAGTTCAGTCTGGTATACCATGTTCACTGTAGTTCAGCCTGGTGTACCATCATCACTGTAGATCAGCCTGGAATACCATGATCACTGTAGTCAGCCTCGTATACCATGATCACTGTAGTCAGCCTGGTATAGCATGATCACTGTTGCTCAGCCTGGTATACCATGATCACTGTAGTTCATCCTGGTATAACATGATCACTGTAGTCAGCCTGGTATAGCATGGTCACTGTTGCTCAGCCTGGTATACCATGATCACTGTAGTTCATCCTGGTATACCATGATCACTGCAGTTCATCCTGGAATACCATGATCACTGTAGTTCATCCTGGTATACCATGATCACTGTAGTTCATCCTGGTATACCGTGATCACTGTAGTTCATCCTGGTATAACATGATCACTGTACTTCATCCTGGTATACCGTGATCACTGTAGTTCAGCCTGGTATACCATGATCACTGTAGTTCATACTGGTATACCATGATCACTGTAGTTCATTCTGGTATAGCATGATCACTGTAGTTCATACTGGTATACCATGATCACTGTAGTTCATCCTGGTATACCATGATCACTGTAGTTCATCCTGGTATACCATGATCACTGTAGTTCTTCCTGGTATACCATGATCACCGTAGTTCATCCTGGTATATCATGATCACTGTAGTTCATCCTGGTATAGCATGATCACTGTAGTTCATCCTGGTATACCATGATCACTAAAGTTTATCCTGGTATAACATGATCACTGTAGTTATTCCTGGTATACCATGATCACTGTACTTCAGCCTGGTATACCATGATCACTGTAGTTCTTCCTGGTATACCATGATCACTGTAGTTCATACTGGTATACCATGATCACTGTAGTTCATCCTGGTATACCATGATCACTGTAGTTCAGCCTGGTATACCATGATCACTGTAGTTCATCCTGGTATACCATGATCACTGTAGTTCATTCTGGTATACCGTGATCACTGTAGTTCATCCTGGTATACCATGATCACTGTATTTCATCCTGGTATACCATGATCACTGTAGTTCATCCTGATATAACATGATCACTGTAGTTCATCCTGGTATACCATGATCACTAGTTCATCCTGGTATAACATGATCACTGTAGTTCATCCTGGTATAACATGATCACTGTAGTCAGCCTGGTATAGCATGGTCACTGTTGCTCAGCCTGGTATAGCATGATCACTGTAGTTCATCCTGGTATACCATGATCACTATAGTTCATCCTGGTATAACATGATCACTGTAGTTCATCCTGGTATAACATGATCACTGTAGTCAGCCTGGTATAGCATGGTCACTGTTGCTCAGCCTGGTATACCATGATCACTATAGTTCATCCTGGTATACCATGATCACTGCAGTTCATCCTCGAATACCATGATCACCGTAGTTCATCCTGGTATGCCATGATCACTGTAGTTCATCCTGGTATACCGTGATCACTGTAGTTCATCCTGGTATAACATGATCACTGTAGTTCATCCTGGTATACCGTGATAACTGTAGTTCAGCCTGGTATACCATGATCACTGTAGTTCATACTGGTATACAATGATCACTGTAGTTCATTCTGGTATAGCATGATCACTGTAGTTCATACTGGTATAACATGATCACTGTAGTTCATCCTGGTATACCATGATCACTGTAGTTCATCCTGGTATACCATGATCACTGTAGTTCATCTTGGTATACCATGATCACCGTAGTTCATCCTGATATACCATGATCACTGTAGTTCATCCTGGTATAGCATGATCACTGTAGTTCATCCTGGTATACCATGATCACTAAAGTTCATCCTGGTGTAACATGATCACTGTAGTTATTCCTGGTATACCATGATCACTGTAGTTCAGCCTGGTATACCATGATCACTGTAGTTCATCCTGGTATACCATGATCACTGTAGTTCATACTGGTATACCATGATCACTGTAGTTCTTCCTGGTATACCATGATCACTGTAGTTCAGCCTGGTATACCATGATCACTGTAGTTCATCCTGGTTTACCATGATCACTGTAGTTCATTCTGGTATACCATGATCACTGTAGTTCATCCTGGTATACCATGATCACTGTATTTCTTCCTGGTATACCATGATCACTGTAGTTCATCCTGATATAACATGATCACTGTAGTTCATCCTGGTATACCATGATATCTAGTTCATCCTGGTATAACATGATCACTGTAGTTCATCCTGGTATACCATGATCACTGTAGTTCAACCTGGTATAGCATGATCACTGTAGTTCATCCTGGTATACCATGATCACTATAGTTCATCCTGGTATAACATGATCACTGTAGTTCATCCTGGTATACCATGATCACTGTAGTTCAGCCTGGTATAGCATTATCACTGTAGTTCAGCCTGGTATAGCATTATCACTGTAGTCAGCCTTGTATACCTTGATCACTGTAGTTCAGCCTGGTATACCATGAGCACTGTAGTTCATCCTGGTATAACATGATCACTGTGGTTCAGCCTGGTATACCATGATCACTGTAGTTCATCCTGGTATAACATGATCACTGTTGCTCAGCCTGGTATAGCATGGACACTGTTGGTCAGCCTGGTATACCATGATCACTGTAGTTCATCCTGGTATACCATGATCACTGCAGTTCACCCTAGTATACCATGATCACTGTAGTTCATCCTGGTATAGCATGATCACTGTCGTTCATCCTGGTATACCATGATCACTGTAGTTCATCCTGGTATTCCATGATCACTGTAGTTCATCCTGGTATAACATGATCACTGTAGTTCAGCCTGGTATGCCATGACCACTGTAGTCAGCCTGGTACACCATGATCACTGTAGTTCAGCCTGGTATACCATTGTTCATTGTAGTTCAGCCTGGTGTACCATGATCACTGTAGATCAGCCTGGAATACCATGATCACTGTAGTCAGCCTGGTGTATAATGATCACTGTAGTTCAGCCTGGTGTAGCATGATCACTGTAGTCAGCCTGGTATACCATGATCACTGTAGTTCAGCCTGGTATACCATGATCACTGTAGTCAGCCTGGTATAGCATGATCACTGTTGCTCAGCCTGGTATACCATGATCACTGTAGTTCATCCTGGTATAACATGATCACTGTAGTCAGCCTGATATAGCATGGTCACTGTTGCTCAGCCTGGTATACCATGATCACTGTAGTTCATCCTGGTATACCATGATCACTGCAGTTCATCCTGGTATACCATGATCACTGTAGTTCATCCTGGTATACCATGATCGCTGTAGTTCATCCTGGTATACCATGATCACTGTAGTTCATCCTGGTATATCATGATCACTGTAGTTCATCCTGGTATACCATGATCACTGTAGTTCAGCCAGGTATACCATGATCATTGTAGTTCATACTGGTATACCATGGTCACTGTAGTTCATACTGGTATACCATGGTCACTGTAGTTCATCCTGGTATACCATGATCACTGTAGTTCATCCTGGTATAGCATTATCACTGTAGTCAGCCTGGTATAGCATGATCACTGTTGCTCAGCCTGGTATATCATGATCACTGCAGTTCATCTTGGTATAACATGATCACTGTAGCCGGCCTGGTATAGCATGATCACTGTTGCTCAGCCTGGTATAAAATGATCACTGTAGTTCATCCTGGTATAACATGATCACTGTAGTCAGCCTGGTATAGCATGGTCACTGTTGCTCAGCCTGGTATACCATGATCACTGTAGTTCAGCCTGGTATAGCATTATCACTGTAGTCAGCCTGGTATACCATGATCACTGTTGTTCATCCTGGTATAGCATGATCACTGTAGTTAAGCCTGGTGTACCATGATCACTGTAGTCAGCCTGGTATACCATGATCACTGTAGTTCATCCTAGTATAGCATGATCACTGTAGTTAAGCCTGGTATACCATGATCACTGTAGTCAGCCTGGTATACCATGATCACTGTAGTTCAGCCTGGTATACCATGTTCACTGTAGTTCAGCCTGGTATACCATGATCACTAGATCAGCCTGGTATACCATGATCACTGTAGTCACCCTGGTATAGCATGACCACTGTAGTTCAGCCTGGTATAGCATGATCACTGTAGTCAGCCTGGTATTACATGATCACTGTAGTTCAGCCTGGTATGTCATGATCACTGTAGTTCATCCTGGTATACCATGATCACTGTAGTTCATCCTGGTATGTCATGATCACTGTAGTTCATCCTGGTATGTCATGATCACTGTAGTTCAGCCTGGTATGTCATGATCACTGTAGTTCATCCTGGTATACCATGATCACTGTAGTTCATCCTGGTATAGCATGATCACTGTACTTCGGCCTGGTATAGCATTATCACTGTAGTCAGCCTGGTACAGCATGATCACTGTACTTCAGCCTGGTATAGCATTATCACTGTAGTCAGCCTGGTACAGCATGATCACTGTACTTCGGCCTGGTATACCATGATCACTGTAGTCAGCCTTGTATAGCATGATCACTGTTCCTCAGCCTGGTATACCATGATCACTGTAGTTCATCCTGGTATAACATGATCACTAGTCAGCCTGGTATAGCATGGTCACTGTTGCTCTGCCTGGTATACCATGATCACTGTAGTTCATCCTGGTATACCATGATCACTGCAGTTCATCCTGGTATTCCATGATCACTGGAGTTCATCCTGGTATACCCTGATCACTGTAGTTCATCCTGGTATACCATGATCACTGTAGTTCATCCTGTTATACCATGATCACTGTAGTTCATCCTGGTATAACATGATCACTGTAGTTCAGCCTAGTATACCATGATCACTGTAGTTCAGCGTGGTACACCATGATCACTGTAGTTCAGCCTGGTATACCATGATCACTGTAGTTCATGCTGGTATTGCATGATCACTGTAGTTCAGCCTGGTATAGCATTATCATTGTAGTCAGCCTGGTACAGCATGATCACTGTAGTTCAGCCTGGTATAGCATTATCACTGTAGTTTATCCTGGTACAGCATGATCACTGTAGTTCAGCCTGGTATAGCATTATCACTGTAGTCAGCCTGGTATACCATGATCACTGTAGTTCAGCCTGGTATAGCATTATCACTGTAGTCAGCCTGGTATACCATGATCACTGTAGTTCATCCTGGTATAGCATGATCACTGTAGTTCATCCTGGTATGGCATGATCACTGTAGTTCAGCCTGGTATAACATGATCACTGTAGTTCATCCTGGTATACCATGATCACTGCAGTTCATCCTGGTATAACATGATCACTCTAGTTCATCCTGGTATACCATGATCACTGCAGTTCATCCTGGTATTACATGATCACTGTAGTTCATCCTGGTATACCATGGTTACTGTAGTTCATCCTGGTATAACATGATCACTGTAGTTCATCCTGGTATACCATGGTTACTGTAGTTTATCCTGGTATAACATGATCACTGTAGTTCATCCTGGTATACCATGGTTACTGTAGTTCATCCTGGTATACCATGGTTACTGTAGTTCATCCTGGTATACTATGGTTACTGTAGTTCATCCTGGTATAACATGATCACTGTAGTTCAGCCTGGTATACCATGGTTACTGTAGTTCATCCTGGTATACCATGGTTACTGTAGTTCATCCTGGTATACCATGGTTACTGTAGTTCATCCTGGTATAACATGATCACTGTAGTTCATCCTGGTATACCATGGTTACTGTAGTTCATCCTGGTATACCATGGTTACTGTAGTTCATCCTGGTATACCATGGTTACTGTAGTTCATCCTGGTATACCATGATCACTGTAGTTCATCCTGGTATACCATGGTTACTGTAGTTCATCCTGGTATACCATGGTTACTGTAATTCATCCTGGTATACCATGATCACTGTAGTTCATCCTGGTATACCATGGTTACTGTAGTTCATCCTGGTATACCATGGTTACTGTAATTCATCCTGGTATAACATGATCACTGTAGTTCATCCTGGTATACCATGGTTACTGTAGTTCAGCCTGGTATACCATGGTTACTGTAGTTCATCCTGGTATACCATGGTTACTGTAGTTCAGCCTGGTATACCATGGTTACTGCAGTTCATCCTGGTATACCATGGTTACTGTAGTTCATACTGGTATACCATGGTTACTGTAGTTCATCCTGGTATACAATGGTTACTGTAGTTCATACTGGTATATCATGGTTACTCTAGTTCATCCTGGTATACCATGGTTACTGTAGTTTATCCTGGTATACCATGGTTACTGTAGTTCATCCTGGTATACCATGATCACTGTATTTCATCCTGGTATACCATGGTTACTGTAGTTCATCCTGGTATACCATGGTTACTGTAATTCATCCTGGTATAACATGATCACTGTAGTTCATCCTGGTATACCATGGTTACTGTAGTTCATCCTGGTATACCATGGTTACTGTAGTTCATCCTGGTATACCATGATCACTGTAGTTCATCCTGGTATACCATGGTTACTGTAGTTCATCCTGGTATACCATGGTTACTGTAATTCATCCTGGTATAACATGATCACTGTAGTTCATCCTGGTATACCATGGTTACTGTAGTTCATCCTGGTATACCATGGCTACTGTAGTTCATCCTGGTATACCATGTTTATTGTAGTTCATCCTGGTATACCATGGTTACTGTAGTTCATACTGGTATACCATGGTTACTGTAGTTCATCCTGGTATACCATGGTTACTGTAGTTCATACTGGTATACCATGGTTACTGTAGTTCATCCTGGTATACCATGGTTACTGTAGTTCATACTGGTATACCATGCTTACTGTAATTCATCCTGGTATAACATGATCACTGTAGTATGTAGTATATCGTATGTATGGGGTATGTATGTGGTATGTATGTTGCATGTATGTGATATGTATGTTTTATGAAGGTGGTGTGTATGTGATATGTATGTGATATGTATGTGATATGTATGTGGTATGTATGTGGTATGTTTGTGATATGTATGCGGTATGTATGTGGTATGTATGTGGTATGTATGTGGTATGTGATATGTATGTGGTGTGTATGTGGTATGTGATATGTATGTGGTATGTATGTGATATGTATGTGGTATGTATGTGTTATGTATGTGGTATGTATATGATATGTATGTGGTATGTATGTGGTATGTATGAGATATGTAAGTGATATGTATGTGATATGTATGTGGTATGTATGTGATATGTATGTGGTATGTATGTGATATGTATGTGGTATGTATGTGGTATGTATGTGGTATGTATGTGGTATGTATGTGATATGTATGTGGTATGTATTTGATATGTATGTGGTATGTATGTGATATGTGTGGTATGTATGTTGTATGTATGTGGTATGTATGATATGTATGTGATATATGTGTGGTATGTTTTATGTATGTGGTATGCATGTGATATGTATGTGGTATGTATGTGGTATGTATGTGATATGTATGTTGTATGTATGTAATGTGTATGTGGTATGTATGTGATATGTATGTGATATGTATGTGGTATGTATGTGGTATGTATGTGGTATGTATGTGGTATATATGTGATATGTATGTGGTAAGTATGTGATATGTATGTGGTATGTATATGTATGTGGTATGTATGTGATATGTATGTGGTATGTATGTGATATGTATGTGATATGTATGTGGTATGTATGTGGTATGTATGTGGTATATATGTGGTATATATGTGATATATATGTGGTAAGTATGTGATATGTATGTGGTATGTATGTATGTGATATGTATGTGGTATGTATGTGATATGTATGTGGTATGTGATATGTATGTGATATGTATGTGATATGTATGTGGTATGTATGTGATATGTATGTGGTATGTATGTGATATGTATGTGGTATGTATGTGATATGTATGTGATATGTATGTGATATGTATGTGATATGTATGTGGTATGTATGTGATATGTATGTGGTATGTATGTGATATATATGTGATATGTATGTGATATGTATGTGGTATGTATGTGATATGTATGTGATATGTATGTGGTATGTATGTGATATGTATGTGGTATGTATGTGATATGTATGTGGTATGTATGTGGTATGTATGTGGTATGTATGTGGTATGTATGTGATATGTATGTGATATGTATGTGGTATGTATGTGATATGTATGTGGTATGTATGTGATATGTATGTGGTATGTATGTGATATGTATATGATATGTATGTGGTATGTATGTGGTATGTATGTGGTATGTATGTGGTATGTATGTGATATGTATGTGGTATGTATGTGGTATGTATGTGGTATGTATGTGGTATGTATGTGATATGTATGTGGTATGTGATATGTATGTGGTATGTATGTGGTATGTATGTGGTATGTATGTGATATGTATGTGGTATGTGATATGTATGTGGTATGTATGTGGTATGTATGTGGTATGTATGTGATATGTATGTGGTATGTATGTGGTATGTATGTGGTATGTATGTGGTATGTATGTGGTATGTATGTGGTATGTATGTGGTATGTATGTGGTATGTATGTGGTATGTATGTGGTATGTATGTGGTATGTATGTGGTATGTATGTGGTATGTATGTGGTATGTATGTGGTATGTATGTGGTATGTATGTGGTATGTATGTGGTATGAGCCGATCAAATGAGTTTTAATCTTAATTTAGTTGCGATAAGATAAAATTACATGCATGTTGTCGTTCAAAGGTTCTTTTTATTTTTCGCAATGTGACACCCGCGTACTCCTTTTAAGACAGCCGTTGAATGAATGATGGTGAATGTCCATCCTCTATTGGATCGCCCGATGTGCTAAAAAAAATCCTCAGCAGCTTTGTGTCGCTGCAGACAGAGAAAACATCCCGTCTGCTGTACCTGTGGCGTCGGGAAGTGGAGGAGCAGAGAGAGCGGGCAGCAGACATCCGGCAGAGGAACGAGGCTCTAGTCTACAACATCCTGCCCCAGCACGTAGCTACACACTTCATGGGCATCAGGAGGAAGAAACACGAGGAACTCTACTCTCAGAGCTACGATGAGATCGGTGTTCTCTTCGCCTCAATGCCCAACTTCGGAGGTGCGGAAAAAAATGCATACCAACACTGATAACTTTTAATATATCAATAATAACTCTCTTATACATTAATAATAACTTTACACATCATTAATAACTCTTATACATTAATAATAACTCTTATACATCAATAATAACTAATTCATCAATAATAACTCTTATATACATGAATAATAACTTATAAATGTTTAGTAACTCTTATACATCAATAATAAGTCTTATACATCAATTATAACTCTTATACATGAATATCAACACTCATACATACATCACTGATAACTCATGTATATCAATAACTTGTGCATCAGTGATTTTCTTATACATCAATAACTTGTGCATGAATGATTCCTTTATAAATCATTAATAACCTGTGCATCAGTAATTCTTATACAGCAACAACTCTCTCTCCCTGTAGACTTCTACTCTGAGGAGTCAGTCAACAACCAGGGCTTGGAATGCTTGCGTTTTCTCAACGAAGTTATTTCTGACTTTGACCAGGTGAGTGATCTCGTAGCACTGTGTACAGTACTGACGCCATGGTGAAGTGCAAACATTTTTATGTCTTGCATTCTGTAACCCAACATTTCCACACCCTAACCATTCTGTACCCCACCATTTCCACACAGTAACCATTCTGTACCCCACCATTTCCACACAGTAACCATTCTGCACCCCACCATTTCCACACAGTAACCATTCTGTACCCCACTATTTCCACACCTCAGCCATTCTACTTAAAACTCTTAAGTACAAAGAAAGCCACTAGCATGCAGAACATTTCTTGCAACACCTCAGTATCTTTATCCTGAAGGTATTTCACCAACCAGTATTTCTGTTTTCATATCAATACAGAGCTTATTAGCTGAAGCTTTATAGGTGAGTGGTGGTGGTTGAAGGAAGGTGGGTGGTGGTGGTTGTAGGAAGGTGGGTGGTGGTAGTAGATGTAGGTAAGTCAGTGGTAGTGGTTTCGACTTTGCTGACACGTACTGTAGTTTATTCGTAAAATCTATATTAAAGTTAGACTGCTAATAAGTTTGTTATTTATTGCTGCAGTTGTTGGAACTAGCGCAGTTCCACGATATCATCAAGATAAAGACGATTGGTTCCACGTACATGGCAGCCAGTGGACTCAACCCCTCCAGACAAGTGAAGGTAAAGATACAATCAACTTTCTCTTTTGTAAGTGTGGAGTATTGTGTGATTTGTTGCAGCCACGGCATTGTGACTTGCGTTCTCCCGTGGTTCTTCATCACCTCTTCTTTCCTCATGGTTTGAATTTTTTCTTCTGTCTCTCGGAAGCATCTCATCTTCTGTTTCATCCAGTCCTCTTGTTTTTCACAGTGGTGTGTCTCAGAGGGTACAGGAGGAACTGGAGAAGTGCTTCACAATTTTATCCTGTCTGTATCTGCTTAAGTGAAGCCGAACTTTATGACGCTGTGAGCTTCAAGGGTGAAGGACTCTTGGTCAATGATCTGAGCTACTCTCTCCTTCGACAGATCAAACCCGATTGTCTCTAATGCACTAGGCGCTGTATGACCTCTGTGGGTTTAGCTTTATTCCAGTAACAACATAATAATATCAGATTATTAATGGTACACAATACCAACATGTTCATGGACAAGTCACCCGTACAACACTTGGGTATCTTTATTGCCGACATTAAAATTACCCCAGTATTGCACGTGTCTTATTCATCAACACAAAGGTAATCACGTACACACACATGTATATATAGTTGAATTTTATTTAAAAAATGCATAATATTTTTTTTATTTTTTATTCAACAGGAAGACGATCCAGTAAAAGTTCGCTGGGCACACTTGGCTCTGCTTGTGGACTTTGCATTTGAGTTAGTGAGAGCTTTACAGTCTATCAACGAGCAGTCTTTCAACCACTTTGTACTTCGAATGGGTTAGTAACTTTGTTTTTAATATTATATTTGGCAAGAAAGTTCTTAGAATACCTTCATAATTTATTGTAAATATATGAGAATAAATATATTGAATTTGACAGGATACTGTATACATTGAATCATGTTGCGGCTTGGCAGGTCAATTGTGTTTGTAACATACGCGTACTTCTGGCAAGACGGCTATTAAATGAATGATGGTGAGCGTAGTATTTTCTTTAGGTCACTCTAATTTGTATCAACATAGCTTATTGAACGGAGAATTCGAACCCATGGCAAGCCAGGCCTAAGATTAGCTTCAGAAATATATCGTCAGGGGTTCGAATCCTCCATTTAATGAGTTTACAATCGTGTTGTGGAACATTGCATTTATCTGTATGTATAATTATGTACATAACAATAAATGAGCATAGATAATTATTATTTATCAGTTAGACAAGTGGGAATTTGGGACACCTAGGTCGCAAAAAATGTCCCCCTTCGATACCTACCACTGTCATATCCACAAGTTGCTCCGGACTTATTAATTAAATGAATTATACATCACCAGATATACTGGTAAATATATAAATTTGTGGACTGTATATTAAATTAAAAAATGATTATATATAAATACACATATACATAACAGAAGGAAAATATATCTTAATATCACTCACCAATTTGACTGGATATTAAGTTGTATCATACTCAGAAAAACCTTACTAACTAAATTTATGAAAACACTGGCCAGAATTATACACAAATCTAGAGAGCTTATCTGAGGTTCCTGGAGCTGTCTTGTCCAGTCGTCTGATATCTCAAGTTATGCAGGAATGCACATCCAACAATTTCGCCTCCTATTTGAGAGGTGTCAATCCAATTTTAACCTCTAGAGCACGAAAAATTCTTCCCATTATATTCACGTTGTATCCAATTCAAAACCAAGATGGCGAGTCTCCTCCTGCGCAGGCGCAGCTTCCCGTTTTCGATTACATAAATTTTAAATACAGTATGGCCATTTACATATAACTGTATTTCTGGAAAATATATACAGTATTTTCCACACGTGTCATTGCAACTTTAAAGCTCTCATTGTAGTGTGGTAACTGCTGTTAATATGATGCAGGAATCAACCATGGACCCATCACAGCGGGGGTGATTGGTGCTCGCAAACCTCACTACGATATCTGGGGAAACACTGTCAATGTAGCGTCCAGGATGGAGTCCACGGGCAAGGCTGGCTGCATACAGGTCAGCAACCACTGCAGTCGTATCATATCCCAGCGAACATTAATGTTTTTGACAATGGAAATGTTATATGATTAAAAGGGATACCTATAACACCTGTTGTACCTATAAGAGGCTTCATCAAGCTGGCACTTGTTAAGCATTTTCAAGGATATATACACCGAGACGTGTGTCTCTCAGTGTATGTTATGCACAGAGTTTATTTTTATCCCTTGGCTGGTGGTTTATAGGTGACATGCAGTAGATACGCTTTAAACCCCATAAACCAACCAACCAAAATTTCTTGTCGGTGAACCATCGTAATAATTTTGTCTCCTATTATATTTTTATATCAATGGTTTGTAAAACCGACAAACAGATAACTAAGGTTTAAGGGCCGTCTACTGCTCGAGGGTCATTAAGGCTGTATGTCACCTGTTCACCACCAGTCAAGAGTACTTTAATTCCTTAAGTAAGAATTAAAGTTAACTCTCGGTGTATATACACTGAGATATATTCACATCTCGATGTGTATATCTTCTTTACATTATATTTTTATATACAGTTGGTTTCTTATGAAGCAGTTTTTTAGTAAAGAATCTAATTGAATTTATTTAATTTAGGGCTCTGACTTTATCAGTAGTTTTTGTCGTACTAAAGATATTTTATATGTTTTTCATTGAAATGGAAATATGTATTAATTTTAAATCAATTTAAAATTAACCAGTAGAAATTTTCAGTTTTTCCCACATTTCTAATTTAAAAGTTGTCTTCATGCTTTGTTGTTGTATTTTATTTTAATCCTCAGGTGACAGAGGAGACCACAAAAATACTGCAGAACTTCGGCTATGTGTTTGAGCAGCGAGGACTGATAGCAGTGAAGGGTAAAGGAGAACTGATGACCTACTACCTCGTGGGCAAAGCTGCGACTCCCCAGCAAGTGAATGGTCAATCTCTGGACTACTCCAAGACAGAAGCCCAGACCAATACTTGAGTCTCTCCTGCAGACCTTATAGCCTTTAGGAGATAGAGGAAAACCTTTATATTTCCATAAAAAATCAGCAGCCACTCTCATCTGAAAAAAAGATACTTCTATCTTTAGATATATTCTCTATTTTAGATGCGATTCTCACGATACAGTGATAAAGCTACTTTTGTATACCAAGAATAACTCCATCACTTGTAGGTGTAGTTTTAATAACGGACTTGATTGTAGTTCTTGTGTGAAGATAAACTTACTGGGGGAGTGTATTCCCTCATTGATTTATATCGCCATTCATGGGATACCTCATGGTAATAGTCATGGGGATACCTCATTATAATGGTCATGAGGAAACCTCGTGGTAATAGTCATGGGGATACATCATGGTAATAGTCATGGGGATACATCTTGGTAGCAGTCATGGGTATACCTCGTGGTAACAGTCATGGGGATACCTCATGGTAACAGTCATGGGGATACCTCATGGTAGCAGTCACGGGGATACTTCACGGTAACAGTCATGGGGATATCTCATGGTAACAGTCGTGGTGATACCTTATGGTAACAATTATGGGGATACCTTATGGTAACATTCATGGGGGATACCTCATGGTAATAATAATGGGGATACCTCATAGTAACAGTCATGGGGATATCTCATGGTAACAGTCATGGAGATACCTCATGGTAACAGTCATGGGGATACCTCATGGTAACAGTCATGGGGATACCTCATCGTAACAGTCATAGGGATACCTCATCGTAACAGTCATGGGGATACTGCTCTTTTAAAGACTGTAACTGACAGTGACACAGCCATCAAGTGAAGGGGAGCCTTGGTGTCGGTGAAAGGTTCGTGATCCAAGGCATAGAATCTGCCCGTTCCTTTACCCCATTGTGGACCATCAGTGGCAGGTGTGAACCCTACATGTGTGACAGGTGTGAACCCTACATGTGTGACAGGTGTGAACCCTACACATGTGACAGGTGTGAACCCTACATGTGTGACAGGTGTGAACCCTATACGTGTGACAGGTGTGAGCCCTACATGTGTGACAGATGTGAACCCTACATGTGTGGCAGGTGTGAACCCTACATGTGTGGCAGGTGTGAATCCTACATGTGTGGCAGGTGTGAATCCTACATGTGTGGCAGGTGTGAATCCTACATGTGTGACAGGTGTGAACCCTACACGTGGAAAGGGTATTCACCAGACACAGCTCATACCTGTGGAGGTATGTCTCATCTGTAAATAAAGCCTCAGATTTCTAGCCATCCTCATCCGTAGAGATACTCCCTCATCCGTAGAGATACTCCCTCATCCATAGAGACATTGCCTCATCCGTAGAAACATTCCCTCATCCGTAGAGATACTCCCTCACCCGTAGAGATATTCCCTCATCCGTAGAAACATTGCCTCATCCGTAGAGACTTTCCCTCATCCGTAGAAACATTGCCTCAACCGTAGAGACATTCCCTCATCCGTAGAGACATTCCCTCATCCATAGAGACATTACCTCATCCATAGAGACATTCCCTCATCTGTAGAGACATTGCCTCCTCCATAGAGACATTACTTCATCCGTAGAGACATTGCCTCATCCGTAGAGACCTTCCCTCATCTGTAGAGACACTCTCTCATCCGTAGAGACATTCCCTCATCCGTAGAGACATTCCCTCATCCGTAGAGACATTCCCTCATCCGTAGAGACATTCCCTCATCCGTAGAGACATTCCCTCATCCATAGAGACATTCCCTCATCTGTAGAGACATTCCCTCATCCATAGAGACATTCCCTCATCCATAGAGACATTCCCTCATCCGTAGAGACATTCCCTCATCCGTAGAGACATTCCCTCATCCGTAGAGACATTCCCTCATCCGTAGAGACATTCCCTCATCCGTAGAGACAGCATGTCCTAACCTTTAGGAACGTTCCTAATATAGGAACTTTCTATCAACTGTAGGAACATTCGCCTGTAGGAACAGGTGAGTGTTCCTACACGAACATTCTCTCACCCTACAGGAACATTCTCTCACCTGTAGGAACATTCTCTCACCCTACAGAAACATTCTCTCACTTGTAGGAACATTCACTTGTAGGAGCATTCACCCGTAGCAACATTCACCTACAACCATCACCTCTACACATCCGTCACGTGTAAATATATCCCAGCCTATAACACCACCTGTCTTACCACACATACTGACAATTATACATTTTAAGAATTCTATGTACGAAAATTATTTTCGGAATTATATATGTATATATATAATATAGAACTCGGATTCATTTTATTTGATTATTATAATGTAAATAAGATTATTTACAACCCAAGAAGACAAAATGAGGAAATAATTGACAAATATCTTTGTTAAGTAATAATTTTGCTCAAAAAGCACATTAATTGTTTTGTTCATTGTGTGGAGAGAAAACTAATATATTGCCTGTTTTAGGTGGGTAAATATTTGGAGAAGAATTTATGCAAACGTTAGTTTTATCATTGGTGATTTTGTTAATTTATATATGTATACATATATTATAAATCTGCTATTGTGTGTGTATACTCACCTGTTTGTACTTATCTGTTTGTGGTTGCAGGGGTCGAGTCAGTGTGTGTGTTACCATTTTGTTCTACGCACATGTCGATTAGACACTAGGCCTTTTGTATATGCGTACATGTACTCACCTATTTGTACTCTTCTATTTGTGGTTGCAGGGGTCGATTCATAGCTCCTGGCCCCGCCTCTTCACTGATCCCTACTAGGTCTTCTCTCTCCCTGCTCCATGAGCTTCATTAAACCTCGTCTTAAAACTATGTATGGTTCCTGCCTCCACTGCATCACTTTCTAGGCTATTCTACTTCCTAACAACTCTATGACTAAAGAAGTACTTCCTAACATCTCTCTGACTCATCTGAGTCTTCAACTTCCAATTGTGACCCCTTGTTTCTGTGTCCCATCTCTGGAACATCCTGTCTCTGTCTATCTTGTCAATTCCTCGCAGTATTTTGTATGTCGTTATGTCTCCCCTAACCCTCCTGTCCTCCAGTGTCGTCAGGCCGATTTCCCTTAACCTTTCTTAGTAGGACATTCCCCTGATCTCTGGAACTAGCTTTGTTGCAAACCTTTGCACTTTCTCTAATTTCTTGACGTGTTTAAAAAAACCATACCACGGGCGGGATTTGAACCCGCGGTCAGGGAGTCTCAAAATTCCAGACCGCGGGTTCAAATCCCGCCCGTGGTATGGTTTGTTTGCAATCGTGTCATTACGATTTCGTGAGTCATGTTGACGTGTTTAATCAGGTGTGGGTTCCAAACTGGTGGTGCATACTCAGGTATGGGCCTGACGTA
Organism: Cherax quadricarinatus; assembly: GCF_038502225.1. Classification (NCBI taxonomy): domain Eukaryota; kingdom Metazoa; phylum Arthropoda; class Malacostraca; order Decapoda; family Parastacidae; genus Cherax; species Cherax quadricarinatus. Next base: position 7,800,429 of record NC_091340.1, read on the forward strand.
CGCGATGTATAGTCTTGAATGTGTGTGTGTGTATACTCACATGTTTGTGGTTGCAGGGTCGATTCACAGCTCCTGGCCCCGCCTCTTCGCTGGTAACTACTAGGTCCACTCTCCCTACTCCAAGTGTGATTGAGTCTCAGCTCCTGGTTTTGCCTCTTGACACTTGCTGGATTTACTCCTTAGCCTCATGGCCCCTGGCATGCCTATTCTTAAAACTATGTATGGAACCTGCCTAAACTACTTCATCCAGGTCATTCCACTTCCTGACCACCTTCAGGCTGATGAACTACTTCCTGACAGCCATGTGATTCATCTGTATAACTTCGAATTGTGCTCTCAAATATCTATTTTCCAAATCTCAGTCCCTGTCCACCCTACCGTGTACTCTGAATATTTTTAATGTTACCATCGTGTCTCCCCTGGTTCTTCTATCATCGAATGTCATTACATCCAATTCTTTAGTCTCTCCACATAGCTCATACCCCTTTGTTCTCGGACTAGTCTCATTGCATACTTCTGCACTTAACACGCTTTATCAAGTGCGAGTTCCATGTTGATGCTACACACTCACACACATGTGTCCTATATACTGTAGGGCGTGAAAGACTCTTAGTTGAGACTCCTGAAAGTCAGATTTGCCAAATAAGTATTTTCCATGAAGGATATTTAGTTGGTGTGCCTCTGGCAACATGCTGGGCACTATGTTTACGCCCAAGGTCTTCCTCCTGAGAGAGGTTTGCAACCTCTCTTCTGAATCTTTACTCAGTCTCCAGTCTTCTTACCCTTTCCCCACTTTTCATAAACTTTCATTTGCTGGTGTTGAATTCCAGTAGCCACTTATCTCTTCAGTCCCAGAGTTTGTCCAGATCTATTTGTAGCCTTTCCTTTTCCTCATCGGTTTCTGTTTTCATTAATTTTACATCATCTACGAAAAGGGATACATTTGACTGACTACTCTCTCTTCTTTGGTGTGGTTGACATATTACAGAAATAATCCTGTCCCTGATACATATCCTAGCAGAACCCCACTTGTTTACGTTATCCCATCCTGAGGTCGCTTTTCAGTCACTTGGATTCCTTCCCATAAGATACACTAACCAACTGTAACATATTCAGTGGGGTATGGTAGTTTAATATCTTTATGCACTTCATACCCATCCTGTAGGTGGTAGTCAAAAGATTTTACAGTTACATATTGTGTCCGGGGACTGGGCCACAAAATTCTGACGGCCGAACGAGTTACAGTGGTAATGATAAGATAAAATTTTCTTCGGATTTTTAACCCCGGAGGGTTAGCCACCCAGGATAACCCAAGAAAGTCAGTGCGTCATCGAGGACTGTCTAACTTATTTCCATTGGGGTCCTCAATCTTGTCCCCCAGGATGCGACCCACACCAGTCGACTAACACCCAGGTACCTATTGGTTGCTAGGTGAACAGGACAACAGGTGTAAGGAAACGCATCGAAAATTTTCCACCCACCGGGAATCGAACCCGGGCCCTCCGTATAAATAATGAGTTATTTATACAGACATGAAACAGGTCACACACACAGTGGGTGAATGTATCGAGTGGGGTTCGATAAGGATCAGTCCTAGGTCCAATGCTGTTCCTAGTATATGTGAATGACATGATAGAAAGGATAGATTCAGAGGTGTACCCTGTTCGCAGACGATGTGAAACTAATGAGGAGAATATAAGTGGGAGAGCATCAGGTAAGCCTACATGGGGATTTGGACAGGCTGCAAGTCTGGTCCCACAAATGGCTCCTGGAGTTTAACCACAACAAGTGCAAAGTCATGAAGTTTGGGGAAAGACAAAGAAAACCGCAGACAGAATACGGCCTAGCTGGTCCAAGGCTTCAAAACTCGCTTAAGGAAGAGGATTTTGGGGTGAGCATCATACCGAGCACGTCTGAGGCGTGCATCAACCAAATAACGCCTGCAATATATGGGTGCCTGGCAAACCTAGAAACAGCGTTATGTAAGGAGTCATGTAAGACATTGTACGCGGTGAACGTTAGGCTCATATTGGAGTACTCAGCACCAGTATGCCACCCACACCTGATCAAGCACGTCAAGAAATTAGAGAAAGTGCAAAGGTTTGGAACAAGACTAGTCCCAGAGCTAAAGGACATGTCTTATGAGGAGAGGTTAAAGGAAATCAACCTGACGACACTGGAGGACAGGAAGGTTAGTGGAGGGGGTACATGATAACGACATATAAAATACTGAGAGGACTTGACAAGGTGGATAGGGACAGAATGTTTCAAAGATGGGTCTCGGTACCAAAGGATCACAACTGGAAGTTAAAAACTCAGATGAGTCACAAGGATGTTAAAAAGTATTTCTTCAGTCATAGAGTTGTCAGAAAGTGGAACAATCTGGAGAGTGATATAGTGGAGGCAGGATCCATACATAGCTTTAAGAAGAGGTACAATAAAACTCATGGAGCAGGGAGAAAGTGGACCTAGTAATGATCAGCGAAGAGACTGGGTCAGCAGCTATGACTCGACCCCTGCAACCACAAATAGGTGAGTACTCTCTCTCTCAGCTATCGCTTCCTCCCTCATAATTGTTGAGGTTCAAAGGTAGTGTTAACTCATACACACAGGATGCAGGACAAGCTTTCATTATCCTCATCTTTCTCATGAGTGGTGTTCAATTTAATGAGTTTGTTATGCACCACACTCATCCTGTGGACGGCAATAAGTGTATTTAGGTACAGGTACACATAAATACAGTTACATAAATTATCATACATAGTAACATGTGCAAAACAACGACAGGGGGAGTTGAATGATAGCTCTAGGCCTTTCGTGTTGCAATCAGCACACCAGGAGCTTACAGTGTTGCAGAAATGAGTAGGAGGTCCCAACAGATTCGTTCAGAGGAACGTTCTTCCTAAGAATGTTCCTCTGAACGAATCTGATGGGACTTACTATTCATTACTGCAACACTGCGAGCTCCTAATGATGTGAAAAGCCTAGAGCTGTCATTCAATTCTCCCTGTGTGTTTTTTTTTTTATACAGGGTTTGACAAGGTTAGATTAAAGATCCCTAGTTTTATTGACAAGCTGTTTACAGGTTAAGGATTCCTAACTTTATTGACAAGCTAAGAGCTGTTACCTACATCAGCTCATCTGAAAGCATTTTTATTATGAAACATATAAGTAGGGGACAGGATGAAGTTGGAGCCAACTGTGGGCCAGAATTTTTATTTGATCACCTGACTTTATCTCCTTGACATCATAATGCTGTACGAATGTGTTCTATACTCAGTCATCCTGGGGATAAATGATCTCAGATGAAGTGATATTCTGGAGAAGGGTACAGCCAGAGTGAAGTTGCTGCTTGCTGCCCGTCTTGTGGTATAGAAGCTTGCTTCACGCTGTCCTCGAAGTGGATCCAAGTGTGGTACTTTGACAATATTATTTTGCATCTTGTATCGCTTGTTCGCGATTTTTGCGTGATAAATGGGCTTAATTATTTACAAACATTATCTCTCAGTCTACCGCAGGATTCAAACCTACACACTGCGTTTTTCATGCAGAATGTGCAGGTTCGAATCCTGCTGTGGACTGATATATAATGATGGTGACGTCAATTTCCATTGCAGTTCTTGTAATATCTTATTGCTTAAACTTATAAAGTTGAAACAGCTAAGTAGCTCAACTGTGTGAAAATCAATTACAATAAAAGAAGATATACTAGGAATGAGGTAAACTGAGTTATTTGCATTAATGGGTGCAGGGACTAGACACCTATTTGATTTGATTTGATGTGTAATGGTGGCTAAGTAAGTTAGTGGTATTGAAATACACCATTTTGTTCTGATTACAATTGTTAGTTGGTAATCTAGACATGAATTCAGTCACACAACAATGCACTGTAGTTTACATGTGGTTGTGAATTATATTATTTTAGCAGGGGAACAGATGAATTTAGACAAGATTAAGTGCTTTACGAGTTATTTACAATAGGCAAAATTAAAGTATTTCATTATGATAAAGCTTCAATTGCTCCTTTTTTTTTGTAATTTATCATCGTAGTCCCTCTAATGTTGACTTAAATTTACACTGGTGGTCCCTGCAGCGGCAGTGTAAACAAGGCTTTACTAGGTGTTAGTGGCTGATCTTCTACATTAATGTCAGTAAGTTTATTTAGGTGCGGGTACACATGAATATAATTATCATACCTAGTAACACATGTGTAAATTATCCAGGATGACCCAAAAAGAGTCAGAGTGACTCTTTTTTTTTCCATTTGGATTCCTGACTTATTTCCATTGGGAGTGTTCTTCCTAGTCCCTTCGTCTGCTGCTGTGACCACTGACCAGGTCTGAGTTTGTTAAATAAGGCTGATGACCTGGTAGATTGAAGGTCGTTAAATGACCTGCTGGTAGACTGATGGTCGTTAAATGACCTGCTGGTAGACTGATGGTCGTTAAATGACCTGCTGGTAGACTGATGGTCATTAAATGACCTGCTGGTAGACTGATGGTCGTTAAATGACCTGCTGGTAGACTGATGGTCGTTAAATGACCTGCTGGTAGACTGATGGTCGTTAAATGACCTGCTGGTAGACTGATGGTCATTAAATGACCTGCTGGTAGACTGATGGTCGTTAAATGACCTGCTGGTAGACCAATGGTCGTTAAATGACCTACTGGTAGACTGATGGTCGTTAAATGACCCGCTAGTAGACTGATGGTTGTTAAATGACCTGCTGGTAGACTGATGGTCATTAAATGACCTGGTAGACTGATGGTCATTAAATAACCTGGTAGACTGATGGTCGTTAAATGACCTGCTGGTAGACCAATGGTCGTTAAATGACCTGCTGGTAGACCAATGGTCGTTAAATGACCCGCTGGTAGACTGATGGTTGTTAAATGACCTGGTAGACTGATGGTCGTTAAATGACCCACTGGTAGACTGATGGTCGTTAAATGACCTGCTGGTAGACTGATGGTCGTTAAATGACCTGCTGGTAGACCGATGGTCATTAAATGTTCTGGTAGACCGATGGTCGTTAAATGTTCTGGTAGACCGATGGTCGTTAAATGTTCTGGTAGACCGATGGTCGTTAAATGATCTGGTAGACCGATGGTCATTTAATTGATAGATTGATGGTTGTTAATTGAATAACCTGATAGATCAATGGTCATTAATTGAATAACAACCTGATAGATCAATGGTCATTAATTGAATAACCTGATAGATCCATGGTTGTTAAGCCCAATAAGGAAGGATGGTTACTGTGCAGCCTTAATAACCCTAGTGTAGTTGATAGGCTTTAAACCCCATTAATCAACCAATCAACCACAGCTCTAAAAACAATAGTAAATGAACTCTTTGTCCCACTATACCATTTTGCCACAGTAGTAATAGTGAGTATTTACTAGTGAGAAAGAAGCAAGAGCGAGGAGTGAGAGATTATCATCATCAGTAGTCATGTGTAAGCAATGCTACCGCTTCACACATTAAGTGTCCATGGTTCGATCCCCAGCAAGGGTGGAAACATTGTATGTGTTTCCTTACACCTGTTGTCCTGGTCACCTAGCAAGCAAGTAGGTACCTGGGTGTTAGTCAACTGGTCTATGGGTGGCATCCTGGGGAAAAAGATTAAGAACTCCATATGGAAGTAAGACAGCACTGCATTTTTTGGGTTATCCTGGGTGACTAACCCTCCAGGGTTAAAAATCTGAACAAAATCTTTTATCTTATCTCGTAAGCTGGGAAGATGAGAAATACCATGAAACGGGGTTAAAGAGTAGTTTTGAAAAATGGTTTAAAGAACTAACAAGTTGAAGAATGAGACACTTGGGCAACATTTTGATAATCTTTACTGAGGAAATGTTTTGCCACACAATAGCTTCATCAGTCCAGTACAATGAAGAATGGTGAAAATAGAAGAGTAGTTTGAGGTAATCAGTCCCTCAGTTTGGAATCAGTGTGTTCAATCCAAGTGTCTCATTCTTCAAAAAGTAGGTTAGACAGGTACATGAGTGGGTGAGTTACACCTGTCAGCAAGTTTATTTAGGTGCAATTTTTGGATGATTACAGTTGTCTTGCATAGTAACTTGTGTGTAAATTTGGGTCCTTGAAACTTGCCTAGCATAGTCCAGTAGGCCTGCTGCCATGTTCCTTAATTTTTGTGTTTTCAATTTACTTCTGTTCAAAATATATATTTCAGATAGTAGTAATGGTAGTACAAGATTTTATTATGATTATTAATCTGGAGTGTTAGTAACTCAAAGCCAAGTGGTGTGGATTATTTCACTTGCAGTCCTTTTAGCCTCTTACCCAGGATGCAGCTCATTAGCTGCCTGACACCCAAATATGTACCTACTTATCGTTAGGTGTGAGAAAACATGCCCAACATTTCTTCCCATGTCAGGGATTGAATCATGATCTCATGTATGTGAGCTGAAGCAGCTGTCAGCAATCAGTTAACACCCAGGTACCTAATTTCTGCTAGGTGGACATTGATAACAGGTGTAAGGAAACATTTCTGCTCATTTCAGGATTGAGCCCAGTTCCTTCAGATGTAAGCAGAAGGTGCTAACACTTGAGACATAAATTTGTAAATTTGTCCTAACGTTCTGAGGGTACATAAATATTTCTGGCAGTCAACCATAGTATATTATATAAAGTAACCTAGGATAACCCAGTAAAGCCATATGTAAATAGTACAGTGAAACCTCGATTAAACAGACTAATGGAGGAGAGGAGGGTGTCCAGTAATGCCAGTTGTCATTTAAATTGAAATGATGAGATTCTTTGTCCATGGTCATAATAATAATGAACAATTCTGGATTCAACTTTTTTGTCCATTAATTTTAAACTCAATTAATTTTAAACCATAACAGTAACAAACAATTGTGAATTTAACCCCTTGACTGTCGCAACCCCAAATCCTGAGATGTCTCCCGGTGTCACAAAATTTCCCCCAAAAAAAAAAAAATATTTTTTCTTATGAAATGATAGAGAATCTTTTCCTGATTGTAATGATGCCAAAAGAACGAAATTTGATGGAAAACTGACGGAATTACGCTCTCGCGAAGTTAGCGACCTAAGCGATATTTAAGAATCTGCGATTTCGTCCAATTTGAGCTCTATTTTTGGCTAATTCTATTGTTCCAGTCGACCAAACTCATAGCTATTTCTTTAGAACTCCATTTTTTTTCTATCGATTGAGTACAAGAAACTACTCATTTACCAATTTCAACTACCCAGTAACATGGTCAGAAGTTTGCAATTTGGCTAATTTCACGAAAAAAAAAAAATGCCAATTTCAAAATAGGGTCCAGAATGAACAATGCAGACATTCCTGGCTCTAAAATAATATTTTCTTTGTTCATCAGTCATGTCTCCAGGCCCCTCTGATATTACTCTTGCTTTCTATTTTGAATTTTTATTCAAACAAAAAATAGAAGATTTACTGCAATATTGTAATAATTGTATAAATAATGTCAACCCATTCATGAGTGCATATTAGAATGGCTACTTGGACATTTATTGGAAAATGACATCATTTGTTTACTTTTGAACATCGGCAAAAATCAAACATTTCCCCTACTTTGAGCTCCATTTCAAGGTTCTTTTCATAGTAAAACCAATCAAAGTCACCTCTATTTCTATAATATGTTTTCCATACTATCAAATGAGACCAAGAAAACGAGAATACAACCATAAATAATATACGAAAATAGACCACAAAGTCGGCATTTTAATTAAAAAAACTGTCGTAGTTTTTTTTTTTCTCATTGTGCACTGCGTGCTGCAGGATTTTTTTTTATATGGTGCACACTGACCACGCAGACCCATTCTGTCACATGTGGGCCTACCAGCTTTCTCCTGCTTGATTTGAAGCCGCTAGAATTTATGAGTATATATACATAAAAAACGGTGGCTCGTAAGACGTATATATACGACCGAAACAGTCAAAGGGTTAAGGAACTTTGTGTGTTTCCTGAGGAAGACCCTTAAAAGGACCACAAGGGAAATAAACCACATTGAGTGGCTTTTTGGATTACCCTGGGGTACTCTCTCCAAGATTAATAATCCAAATAGTCTTCTTGTACTTCCCCTCACTAGCACTGTACTAACATGAATAGAGAAAGGTAACTAGTATATTAATTTTCACATTTAACCCACAAATTGGAAATAAAGTAAATCTTTTTTCAACCTTTCAGTCCATTCCAGGCCATTATCAAATTGCTCACATTTTGATAATGATCCATGGAAGACCATAAGTCTAAATATTTATCTCCCTTACGGGAGCTCTTTTTACATAAGTGTTGGAGGAGTATGATCTTTGTTGTTGTTGTGGCTGTGCTATGTAGGTTTCATCTACCTCAGGGAACACTTGTCATTCAAAGGCTAAACTAAGCATTGCCCTCTTCATTTGCCATGTGCAGTAACTCATGTATTCCTTGTTTTTGCTTGCCTAGAGGTTGAGCCTACCCGTGAAGCTGTGGCCCTCTGACAGGCAACGTACTTCTTTGGTATGAGAATAGAAGTGAAACAGAAGGTTCGGTTCTGGTCCCACTAAATTAATTGATTGTTCTTGCATCACTCCACACTGTCTGTAAGACTCTGTATTTGACTAGGGCTAAGTGAGCATCAGAAGGTGGGGTATCCTTTCTCTTCTGTGGCTGTGCCTTTCTATTATCACTAGCTTCTTTTTAGCAAAATTGTAAATCTTTCCTTGGTCTTGATAGTGAATGGGGAATGGAGAACTGAAATTTAATTATTATTTTATAAGTACAGTATTATTAATGGTTTCTCTACACCATCCCTGACTACAACTCTGGCTTCTCGTAACTTTGAGGCAGTGTGCAAGTCATCCTTGTGATACCCGAGAATATTCTTCTCATTTTGCCATTGAAACAACTATGGCCTACTGCTGTTTCACATCCTGTTCTTTATACTGTATTTCTTGACCACTACCTCACTATAATAGGAAATTTCCACATAACATGTATGGCCCACAAATCTGATCAGAATTTCTCACACTTCAACCCAGTGAAACTTCAAATATGCTGTGGGATTATGAAGTCAGTCGGGAGATTGTGACTGCAGCTGACCCTGGGGTCCCTTACCATACATATCACAATGGTGTGTGCACTGCAGGTTGATGATGTTATGCATAATTAGATGACAAGCCACTGTTCTTAGATATATTCAGCTTAATACAGTATATGCTATGGAATTGTCATCCTTTTTCAGTTGTCCATTATTGAGCATTTCATGTGTATGCAGATGATATTTTCTTGGAATTGCAACTGCAAAGCTATTCATCCTCAAAGTACAGTAGACACTTTTGTCTATTCTGCATGAGGACACCTTAAATACTCAAGCAGTGTTGCAAAGTTAACTTTTGATGGCCGCTAGTGTATTGAGCAGGTAACTCCTTAACAGCAACAGAGCTGTTACCTACTCCCCAGCAGTGCCATCAGTGCTGGCTTTCTGGACACCCTGCTAAACATTGTTAGCTGTATATAAAATGCCCTGACTGCACCTCCCATGCTCATAATGAACCTTGCCAACTGCGTACCCTTTACTGTCTGAAGTGTGCTAGGACTCATTCTGCCTATTTTTATTCATGTCCTGTATTCCTTAAGGAATGCAAGATCTGCCTCCTAAAGGAAAAATAGGGCATGTCATGTGGTCTGTCCATAGATCATCTTCACAGAACTGCCCAGGATTTCGTAGGTTCCTGTGGTTTTCCAACCTCCATTTGATTCATACACTTCCCCTCTATTTTTTATACATAAATTTGAAGAGCTCTCCTCTGAAACTCATCCCTCATTTTCTGATTCCATGCAGCTTACATAGTCTTTTTTTTGTTATCAGGTGATAGAGGTGGAAGTTCATGCAGGACCACCACCACTTGCTGAGTCAGCTCCAGTTCTTAAAGCTTTTTCTTCCCTGCTTGCTTCCTCCCCCTCCTCAGTACAGCACAATATGTATATCCATTCTGTACACTAACTCTTCTGAAATTTCTGTGATTCCTACCTGCTCACTTTGCAGTAAATATCCTACATCCTCTTCAGCCCCTATGGTGAATGTATTGAAGATACAAGTCTCCTATTACTTCCCCAGCAGTCATCCCAGTTCTCCGTGTAGAGAGTCACCTCTTGCACTTTCCACATCACCATTTTTCCTCTTTGTAATCTGTGATAGAAGCCATCACAGTTTCCATAAATAATATACTCACCTTTCTGTAGATCCTGATTGCTTCACTGACTCTGGATGTCACCCATGTAATTTTAAGGCATTAAACAGCATGAGGATTTACCCTGCCTAACATAACCCTTAAACATCACATTCTAATGGTTTTTGTAAGTCTACTCTACCTACTTCTAACTTCCCCCACCCTTATGTTACCTCCTCACAGACAACTTATCCTGTTAGCAATCCACACACTGTAAGTCTTGAATGACCACTTGCTACCCCCAGAGCTTGATTTCATTGATCATTCACTTGCATAAAGTTTAGTCAACTTTTTTGTTTACTTAAGCTACATATCTATTTTACATTGGAATATTAGAGGTTATGGAGGAAATTGGAGAGAACTCCAGGTGCTTATCTCCCACTTGTCTCTTGTATACATTTGCTTCCAAAGACTAATTTTTTCCAGGGTATTGGCTATCCTATCTCTGGCTATATTCTTTTACACTTCATCCTTACCCTGTTAAAAGTGGTATTCCTTCCACCTTATCATATAACTCCCTTCAATTCCTAGTGTCTTACTTCGAACCAATACATTTTTTTTTTTAGGTTTAATAGTTACCCAAAATGCATTGCATAATTAGTGGCTTTCTTTTGTGCCTACCAATGTATTATTTGATGTGAATGACATTGTGTATGGCATAAAGAAATAAACATCATCATTATTATTATTATTATTATTATTATTATTATTATTATTATTATTATTATTATTATTATTATTATTATTATTGTTGTTGTTGTTTGAGGTGGATCTCACTGAGACACTTGTGGTAACCTCTTGGAGTCATTTCATACCCCTTTACTTTTGTTTCTGAAATACTGGAACCTTGTTCCCTCTCGTTGCCACATCATTCCCCATTTCATACTGTTTGGTTTCCCCTGTCCCTGTCTGACAAACTTTTAAATTTCTTGGCTTCTACTTTGATCAGAGGATGTTTTGGAAATTATATGTGACAGGCTTGAAAGCTCTCTCTCTTAGCAGACTGAATGTACTTGAAATTTTGTCATGTTTTACCCGCGAGCCAGTAGGCAAGTTCTTCATCTTCATATGACCTTGGTTCTATCAGAACTTGATTAGTGATCAGACATGTTTATCTGCTTCAGCAGTGGTTGTTTCCAAGTTTGATTACATCCATTATCAAGGATTATGTCTGTGTCTTTCATTCCCATTAGAAAACCCCTATATATAGTTTGCAAGACCATTGTGGCACTCATTTTCAGCATTATGTTGTTCACTTTTACAATGTTTATGGCCCTGCAACCTACAGAATAATGGGACGTTAATGCTGACACTCAACCCTTCTTTATCACTGCCTCTTAATCTCTACCTTCAGACTCTAGTTGCTTTTAATTTGCCTTCCATTTCTATTCACCCTGTTTATTTTTTTTTTCCAATCCACCTTGGGAGATACCAATAATTAGAGCATGTACCTCCTTCCTTCACTTTCCAGAGTATTGTACATCTGCTGTGAACAAGTGCTCCCTCCTCCTTGGGCCTTTTCAATTACTCTTTCATGCTACTGTTGTGTACACTGCAGTTTTTTTGAATACTATCATCCCTATTATGCAAATCGTTTTGCGCAGATTCATTATGAGAGTTCTTTTTCCATTCGTAATTCCATATATGCAATTTATGGCCACCATATGCAATACGTATGGTTTGCTGGTTTGCTAAACTCACTTATTGTGTGTTAAGTGTTTATAGCCAAACTGAGCTTAATGCAGATGCTAGAGGCCTGGAACATATCTTCAGCATAAAAAGAGGGAAATTATTTCCCAGTAAAAGTAGGCCTTAGACAAGGATGTGTGATGTCACCGTGGTTGTTTAATATATTTATAGATGGGGTTGTAAGAGAAGTAAATGCGAGGGTCTTGGCAAGAGGCATGGAGTTAAAAGATAAAGAATCACACATAAAGTGGGAGTTGTCACAGTTGCTCTTTGCTGATGACACTGTGCTCTTGGGAGATTCTGAAGAGAAGTTGCAGAGATTGGTGGATGAATTTGGTAGGGTGTGCAAAAGAAGAAAATTAAAGGTGAATACAGGAAAGAGTAAGGTTATGAGGATAACAAAAAGATTAGGTGATGAAAGATTGGATATCAGATTGGAGGGAGAGAGTATGGAGGAGGTGAATGTATTCAGATATTTGGGAGTGGACGTGTCAGCAGATGGGTCTATGAAAGATGAGGTGAATCATAGAATTGATGAGGGGAAAAGGGTGAGTGGTGCACTTAGGAGTCTGTGGAGACAAAGAACTTTGTCCTTGGAGGCAAAGAGGGGAGTGTATGAGAGTATAGTTTTACCAACGCTCTTATATGGGTGTGAAGCATGGGTGATGAATGTTGCAGCGAGGAGAAGGCTGGAGGCAGTGGAGATGTCATGTCTGAGGGCAATGTGTGGTGTGAATATAATGCAGAGAATTCGTAGTTTGGAAGTTAGGAGGAGGTGTGGGATTACCAAAACTGTTGTCCAGAGGGCTGAGGAAGGGTTGTTGAGGTGGTTCGGACATGTAGAGAGAATGGAGCGAAACAGAATGACTTCAAGAGTGTATCAGTCTGTAGTGGAAGGAAGGCTGGGTAGGGGTCGGCCTAGGAAAGGTTGGAGGGAGGGGGTAAAGGAGGTTTTGTGTGCGAGGGGCTTGGACTTCCAGCAGGCATGCGTGAGCGTGTTTGATAGGAGTGAATGGAGACAAATGGTTTTTAATACTTGACGTGCTGTTGGAGTGTGAGCAAAGTAACATTTATGAAGGGGTTCAGGGAAACCGGCAGGCCGGACTTGAGTCCTGGAGATGGGAAGTACAGTGCCTGCACTCTGAAGGAGGGGTGTTAATGTTACAGTTTAAAAACTGTAGTGTAAAGCACCCTTCTGGCAAGACAGTGATGGAGTGAATGATGGTGAAAGTTTTTCTTTTTCGGGCCACCCTGCCTTGGTGGGAATCGGCCAGTGTGATAATAATAAAAAAATAAAAAAAGAGGGACACCTTTAATGAGATGCAGGAGCATTTACCAGATGTGGCTAGTATTTTTTGCAGTAGAGTTGTGTGTTTCCTGTAGCCATCAACTTCATTGTGACTCTTCCCACTTTTTCCTTTGCTATCTCTGACTGTGTATGTTACAAGCTTTTCAGAACTTTGGCCCCTCACATCTCATAGTCCTTTGCATACAAGATTGGCTGTGTCACCTTTTCAGCATGCCTAGAGATATCTTTTGCTGGATCCCTGGTCTTTATGGTGTTCAGTGCAATGAATTTGCAGACTCCTCTGCATGTTCCACAGTTCAGGAACTATCTTTTGCAGGGATCTACCGCATTCAAGCTATTTTCCAGTTTTCTTTCAGCATTTAGGATTGATGGCAGAGTCATTGGTCTGCATTAAAAACCAAGTTGAGTTCATAGTCAACTTCTTTTCAGTACCATTCTGTTTGGAAAACAGTTTTAACATGAACTACATACAGCCTCTCCTCACTTAACGATGGAGTTCTGTTCCTAAGACCATGTTGGTAAAAGAATTTGTTGCTAAATGAGGAGCATACTAAAATGGTAGTGAGTTTATGTCAGCCATCTTTGATATTGTTTTAATGTCACATTTGCACCATTTATAACATTTCTGGTATATTTTTAAATGTTTATACAATAGTGTACTGTATATTGTAATAAGCAGAATAGAGGAAATCAGCGTTAATATACATTATTTAGGTATGCATACTGATCAGAGAACCCATCGTAAGTCCAAGTTGTCGGTAATTGAATATGTCCCTAAGTGAGGAGAGGCTGTATTGGCCACATGAGACACTCGTACAGCAGTTTTACCAATTCTCAAGAAGCAAGAATCTATTTCTGGTTTCTGTTTCAATGCCTGGTTGCCCTTACTTTGCTTGCTCAGCTTTCAGAAACCTTCCTTCAGCACTGACTTTTTGACTGAAACTGATTTATGCAAACTTTGACTTTGTAGCCTCTCCTCACTTAGTGACATACTTGTTTACCAACGCCTCAGACTTATGACGGGCTCTCTGACCAGTATTCATATCTAAATACTAATGTATATTAGAGCTGACTTCCTCTATTCTGCTTTTTTCAATATACAGTACACTACTGTATGAACATTTAAAAATATACCAGAAATGTTATAAATGGTGCAAAGGTGACATTAAAACAATATCAAAGATGGATGACACAAACTCACTACCATTATAGTATGCTCCTCACTTAGCGACGAATTTGTTTAATGACGTGGTCTTAGGAACGGATCTCTGTCATTAAGTGAGGAGAGGCTGTACTTGTTAGCTTTACACTACTTCTCTTTGCCAATAGCTTCCCTCAAGCTTGCAGTGCCATATGACCCATTTGGGTTTGGCACTTTTTTTGTTAGTATTCAGTAATAATACTATTCATGATAATTAAAATGTGTCACTTTAAAGGAGGGGGCCTTGATACCAGTGAAGGGCTCCTAATCCTAATAAATAATAATACCCACTTTGATGAAATCTCTTTTCCTTCCATTACCCAAGTGCTGTATGACCCCTATGGGTTTAGCACTTCCCCTGAATATAATAATATGGCATTATTGTCTCCAGTTTGTGCTTTAGCTGGGAATTGTTCTGGGCATGTTATTGTGATGTATATTTTTTATGTGCTCTTGCCATTCATGATCATATAAAATGCAAATTCATTTTCAGTCTCAAAATACAGTACTATTCATCTTACATTATGTGTTAATGATTAACTTTAAGACATTCAGAATTGTTAGAGTATTTTAAATTATGATTTTTAGTAGATTTGGGATGAATCTATTTGTAGATGAAGTAAGTTCTCTTATGAAGCTCCTATACCTAGTGCAGTTTTTTGTATATGCATTGGAAAAAGTGCATCCAAAATTGAATAGTGCATAAATAGACCTTCATGGTACGGTACGTACTATTCAGTTTTGTGTGCACGTTTTCAGTTACACTGGCAGAAAACTGAAATATATATAGAATAGCTATATAAGAGCTTACAGTAATTACAAGCTTAATTAGCAGTAGTACCACCACACCATAGTAGATTAAAAAAAAACCAGAATCACATCAATAAGTTTTCTTTAAGGTCATACAGTGTAAGCGAACACAGATGGAAAAAGTATAAATTAACATTAAAATTCTTTAATGTGAAAAGGATCATTAAGTGATTAAAATATATTAAAAAGTATGTATGATTTCAGTTAAATAAGGACAAAACTATTTTTTTTAAGAGAATAGCATTATAATAAATTGTAAGGTTGAGCAATAAGTTTTAGTAGACCTATACTAAGAGGGATCACTATCAACCCAGTAGTCTGGGGGTTGGGGGGGGCTGTAGGCTTACACTGAAAAGGGATGCTAGCAACCCGATTAACCATAGGGTGGTAAATAGGCCTACATTGTTAGTCAGATAATAAGTAGGCCAGCACTTAGAGGGAACATTAGCAACCAAGATGGGAAGTAGCCTACACTGAGAGGGAACATTAGCAACCAGGTTAACCCAAGATGGGAAGCACCTGCACTGAGAGGGAATATTAGTAACCCAAATGACCAGTGAGGGATAAATAGGCCTACAGAAAGAGGGAACATTAGCAACCCATAAGAATCACAGCACTCATACAAATGTTTGGGATCAATTCTGTTTAAAATATTTTCCTGTCTACACTAGCTCTCAGTAGAGATTGTGAACCTAGAAAGTACATTGAATATTAGTATACACAGTATATTCTACATAAGCTGCACTTGTAGTTAGCATGTAGACATGTATGCATGCTAGGCACACATATATATACCATCTTCAAAGATATATGTATATATAATTACTATTAAATATGGACAAATCTAGTCAAAATATCTATGAGCTCTTAAGTGAAAATGTTGAACATTAAACACCACTCTAGATCATTATTTTTATTGACATACAGTATAGCAAGTGGTAAAGTCATAATATATATTTTTTAGAAAGTATAGTTTTTGGTTCATTTGTGTAGAGTAAAAATACTTTAGGTCAGTCTTATTATTTCATTGTTTTATGTAAATATCTATTCAATTAAAACTGAATGTTTTCATAAATTTTGGTTTTATTTCGGCTCTGTACTTCCTGTAGTAAGTTATTCAAGTGCAGAGAGGAGATAAAAATGCATATAACTGAATTATTGTTTAAATTTCTCAGATTATTTCATGACTGTATGTAAGTGTATATACAGTAAAAAAAAACGAATGTTCTTACAAATTAAGACACTTAAAATTGTATTAATATAAATTTGAGAGGTTAGATAATTTATATTAACATTTTATGTAGCCTCCTGAGGCATGTCTTTTGTTATTCCACTGCCTCACATAGGTTGCTTATATTCCTCAAGATCAACACATCCTCAAAACATCCCATCAACCATGAACATTGTTCTCCAACACTTTACAGGATTTACAATGTATAAACTAAATTACGTACACTGAAGAATTCCTAACTGCCAAATATTATATGTAAATGTATGAATTTTCTTGTACATTTATTTAATAGTGTATTATAGTGCAAAGATACTTGTACTGTACTAGAGGGTGAAACACGTTGTTCACTTGTATACACCACTTGAAGTTTTTGAATGAATTCCTGCTCATCTGTGAAGTGGTTTGTTATATTCTTTATTGCTACATTAAAATAATAGAATTGACAATACAGAGGAAAATATACCATAGCAATAAGTAGCTATGTGTAATCCTTTGTTGAACTTTACTTAAAATGGAAGAAACTGTGAAAAGAAAATGTATGGTCACGTCTTGGTAAAATTGTAGTATGTATGTGACCTGACCAGCAGCAGTGTTCCAAAGTTCCCAACTGCCGGAATGTTCTTTGTTTTGGTGTCTTGTATACTGATAATGATTCTTAAGGTTGTGATAATATATGTGGCATCATCAACCAAACCATATGATTGATAGTTGCTGCCATGTACTGTAATAAAGTACTTTGCTGTCTATGTAATTTGAAGTGGAAAAATCTTAGTGTCGGTACTTATTAATTAATGTGTGTATTTTCAAATAAGATATTTTACGAGGGTGACATATCACTGGAAATAGGATATATTTTGTGACTATTTTTGTATATAGTATCTCCTCAATTTGTATAGTAATTTACTGTAGTGTTTTGAAGATGTAGCCTATATTTCAGGTATAGTGTTTTCTAATAAGTGTAAGTAATAGTGTTACTATAGAATTAATGTATATTTTCAGCAATTCCTTTATTTTATACAATCACTAATCTAGATCCATCCTTGTTATTTATGTAGAACAGTAAGCCCCATTTTTTATCTTTTAAAAATTAGAGTATAAACCACTAATGTTGACTGATGGCCTCTGTTGAGACAAGGAGTCGTGCATTAACCAGTCACCGTACACCATATATTTACCTGTGTCTGTAAGGTGTCATTTGTGTGCCACCAAGTGAAATTAGGTGTGTGGTTTGACTGTTTAAGATATATACTTGTATGTAATAATTAATATTTATAATTATCCTTAAATTCTCTAGATATATTTGTGTGCAAGTATACTAATCAAGGTTCTGTAGTAAGAGAAAGTTTTCATAGTTATTAAATACTCATGAGCAAGTATTTTGAAGCTTCCACCTTCTTTTCTGCAAAATTTGACATGAAATATTTATGTACCTGGGATGGTGTTTATGCAAGGCTCAATCATATACACTAATAAAAACAGTGACAACTGTAATGATTGAGAAGACACTGGAAATACACAACACATCACTCTTGAAGCAAAAAAAAAATTCGTAAGTTAGGAATGGTCACTGGTATCACTAGGTTCAACTAAATGTAATCTCAAGACTCTGCTCATTATGTTTAATCTTATACAGGAAGGCCCCTCTTATACAGCAGGCTAGGTCCCAGGCTACTGCTGTAAAGCAAAAAAAATCACTAACGTTAATCATAGCCTTTTTCACTTTCAAATGCATGTAAAAGCCTGATAACACGTTTACACTATCATAGTAAGTGAGCAATACAGCTAGGTCTTAAAAATTCACGCACAGTACACACACTACTTTTTTAAAGTATTTTTGTCTTTAGCTTATAGTGAGTGGTGAATATATTTATTGTAGGAAGTCTGAATAAATGAAGAATGGGTATAATTGAAAACTGCTGTATTAGTGAAACTCTTTAAAGCGAAGTGCTGTTAAGTGGGGCCTGTCTGTATCTATCAACAAGGTACAGTATACTTAAAATCACTGTTACATTACTGCACATTCACATTGTTGTGCTGTACTGTCATGGTACTCGCCTAGTTGTACTCACCTAGTTGAAGTTGCAGGGGTCAAGTCCTAGCTCCTGGCCCCACCTCTTCACTGGTCGCTACTACGTCACTCTCCCTGAACCGTGAGCTTTATCATACCTCTGCTTAAAGCTATGTATGGATCCTGCCTCCACTACATCACTTCCCAAACTATTCCACTTCCTGACTATGTGGCTGAAGAAATACTTCCTAACATCCTTGTGAATCATCTGTGTCTTCAACTTCCAACTGTGCCCCCTTGTTGCTGTGTCCCATCTCTGGAACATCCTGTCTTTGTCTACCTTGTCAATTCCTCTCAGTATTTTGTATGTTGTTATCATGTCTCCCCTATCTCTCCTGTCCTCCAGTGTCGTCAGGTCAATTTCCCTTAACCTCTCCTCATAGGACATACCCCTTAGCTCTGGGACTAGTCTTGTTGCAAACCTTTGCACTTTCTCTAGTTTCTTTACGTGCTTGGCTAGGTGTGGGTTCCAAACTGGTGCCGCATACTCCAATGTGGGCCTAATGTACATGGTCCTGAACGATTCCTTATTAAGATGTCGGAATGTTGTTCTGAGGTTTGCTAGGTGCCCATATGCTGCAGCAGTTATTTGGTTGATGTGTGCTTCAGATGTGCCTGGTGTTATACTCACCCCAAGATCTTTTTCTTTGAGTGAGGTTTGTAGTCTCTGGCCCCCTAGACTGTACTCTATCTGCAGTCTTCTTTGCCCTTCCCCAATCTTCATGACTTTGCACTTGGTGGGGTTGAACTCCAGGAGCCAATTGCTGGACCAGGTCTGCAGCCTGTCCAGATCCCTTTGTAGTTCTGCCTGGTCTTCAATTGATTGAATTCTTCTCATCAACTTCACGTCATCTGCAAACAGGGACACTTCAGAATCTATTCCTTCCGCCATATCGTTCACAAATACCAGAAACAGCACTGGTCCTAGGACTGACCCATGTGGGACCCCGCTGGTCACAGGCGCCTACTCTGACACCTCGCCACGTACCATGACTCGCTGCTGTCTTCCTGACAAGTATTCCCTGATCCATTGTAGTGCCTTCCCTGTTATCCCTGCTTGGTCCTCCAGTTTTTGCACTAATCTCTTTTGTGGAACTGTGTCAAATGCCTTTTTGCAGTCCAAGAAAATGCAATCCACCCACCCCTCTCTCTCTTGTCTTACTGCTGTCACCATGCCATAGAACTCCATTAGGTTTGTGACACAGGATTTCCCAGCCCTGAAACCATGTTGGCTGCTGTTGACGAGATCATTCCTTTCTAGGTGTTCCACCACTCTTCTCCTGATAATCTTCTCCATGACTTTGCATACTATACATGTCAGTGACACTGGTCTGTAGTTTAGTGCTTCATGTCTGTCTTCTTTTTTAAAGATTGGGACTACAATTGCTGTCTTCCATGCCTCAGGCAATCTCCCTGTTCCGATAGATCTATTGAATATTGTTGTTAGGGGTACACATAGCGCCTCTGCTCCCTCTCTCAGGGCCCATGGAGAGATGTTATCCAGCCCCATTGTCTTTGAGGTATCTAGCTCACTCAGAAGCCTCTTCACTTCTTCCTCGGTTGTGTGTACCGTGTCCAGCACCTGGTGGTGTGCCCCACCTCTTCGTCTTTCTGGAGCCCCCTCTGTCTCCTCTGTGAACACTTCTTTGAATCTCTTGTTGAGTTCCTCACATACTTCACGGTTATTTCTTGTTGTCTCTCCTCCTTCCTTCCTTAGCCTGATTACCTAGTCCTTAACTGTTGTTTTCCTCCTTATGTGGCTGTATAACAGCTTCGGGTCAGATTTGGCTTTCACTGCTATGTCGTTTTCATATTGTCGTTGGGCCTCCCTTCTTATTTGTGCATATTCATTTCTGGCTCTACGACTGCACTCCTTATTCTCCTGGGTCCTTTGCCTTCTATACTTCTTCCATTCCCTAACACACTTGGTTTTTGCCTCCCTGCACCTTTGGGTGAACCATGGGCTCATCCTGGCTTTCTCATTATTCCTGTTACCCTTGGGTACAAACCTCTCCTCAGCCTCCTTGCACATTGTTGTTACATATTCCATCATCTCATTAACTGGCTTCCCTGCCAGTTCTCTGTCCCACTGAACCCCGTTCAGGAAGTTCCTCATTCCCGTGTAGTCCCCTTTCTTGTAGTTTGGCTTCATTCGCCCTGGCCTTCCTGCTTCCCCCTCCACTTGTAGCTCTACTGTGTATTAGAAGCTTAAAACCACATGATCGCTGGCCCCAAGGGGTCTTTCAATTGTGATGTCCTCAGTATCTGCATTACTCAAGATAAGTACTAGGTCCAGTCTTGCTAGTTCATCCTCTCCTCTCTCTCTTGTAGTGTCCCTTACGTGTTGGTACATGAAGTTTTCCAGCACCACCTCCATCATCTTAGCCCTCCATGTATCTTGGCCCCATGTGGCTCCAAGTTCTCCCAATCGATTTCCTTGTGGTTAAAGTCACCCATGATCAGGAGCTTTGCCCTGCATGCATGAGCTCTTCTGGCCACTGCAGCCAGTGTGTCAACCATCACTCTATTGCTCTCATCATACTCTTGCCTTGGCCTCCTGCTGTTCTGTGGTGGGTTATACATCACTGCAATTACCACTTTGGGACCTCCAGAGTGAAGCGTTCCCACTACGTAATCACTTGCTTCTCTGCTGTCTTCTCTCTCCAGCTCATCAAAATTCCATCGGTAAGCTTGTTTTCTGTGAGAGCCATGAAGTCCGGTGATGCCTCTTTGACTCTTTTGTGCCACTCCTTCCACTTATTTGTTATTCCATCAGTGTTTGTGTACCATACCTTCAGTTTCCTCTCCAATACTGTGGCTTGGGGGGCCTGTGAGGGTGGGAGACCTGGTAGTGTACTGTGGGATTCTATAGCTGGGTGTTGGGTGGACGCTGTGAGTATGGATTGTAGTTTGTGTTGGGATGGTGTGATAGGTTGTGGGGTTCTGGGGATGGTTGTGTGTGCGCTTGCCCTTGCTGCTCTGTCCTGCTCTGATTGACCTCCGCTGGTTCCGTCCTTGTCTCCCTTCCTAGCTCCTTTCGCTTTTTTGTCCTCTCCCTCAGCTGCTGTCACTCTGTGTTCTCTCTCTGTCTAGGGACACCCTCTTGTACTCTGCCGAGTACTTCAACCGTGGCTTCTCTTGGAGGATCTTGTTCCACACTGTTTCTGTCCTCAAAATACACAAATAACCCGCACATAAAAGAGAGAAGCTTACGACGACGTTTCGGTCCGACTTGGACCATTGACAAAGTCAGTGGTCCAAGTCGGACCGAAACGTCGTCGTAAGCTTCTCTCTTTTATGTGCGGGTTATTTGTGTATCGTTCCAGTCACGGTATTGTGCCTTTTTGTTATTTATTTCTGTCCTCAAAATCAGATTGATCAGTCGTTTTCTCCCCTTCAAGTACCCCCCTATTCTCTGAAAATTTAGTCTCGTCCATGTCTTCTTCACCTATTTCTGTGATGATGTTCTCAATCTCCTTTCTTTCTGCCTGCCGTCTTTCAGTGTGTGTCCTTTCCTCTCTCTCCTGAAGCCCATGGATAAACACTGATTTTGCCCTTTCCTCCTCCCATTGCCTTTCCCTCTGTGACTCTTGTTCCTGTCTGTACGTGGTCATTTTCTCCTTTGTTTTTTCCAGTGTCTCTTGGTAGCATGGTTGTGCCTCTGCATTTGACCTATCACCCTCTCCATCTGCACCCAGCTGCTCTCCCCTTTCACTCCTTGGCCCTTCTTGGCAGGCTGATATGACCTTAGCATAATTCATAACTCCTTCCTTCCTGTTCGGCCTCTCAGCTTCATATGCTGTGTCTTCTCTGGTCAATGCCTCTGTAACTCACTTCAGCCTGTTTACCTCATCTTCTAGGACCCTTATCCTGGCTACTGCAGTTTCGACTTGTGTCTCCCAATTCTCCTTCTCGTTCTCCAACCTCTTTTCCAATTTCACAGAGAGCTCTTTCTCCATTTTATCAGAAAGCTCTCCTAATTTTCTCTCCTACTCTTGTTCCATCCTTTTCCACTGCTCCTCCATCCACTCCTCCCTACCAGAACCATTCTCATCTGATCCCTGGTTCCTTTGAGTCCCCACCATTTTTTCTTTTTTTTTTTCCTTCTTTTTCCCTTTTCTTCCCTTTCTTTTTTCTTTTTTTTTCTTTTTTAGAAAGAAAAGAGTGAGAGAGAGAGAGAAGGGAAAGGTAGGAGAGAGAGAGGGGGAGAGTGAGAAGGGAAAAGGGGGAGAGAGAGGGGGCAAAGAGAGGAGGCAAAGAGAGGGGAGAAACAGGGAAGAGAGGGGGGGAGATGGAAGAGAGAGAGAGGGGAGGAGGGGAGAGAGAGAGATGGGAAATGGGAGAGGGGAGAGAGGTAGAGAGAGAGATGGGTAGAGAGAGAGTTGGGTAGAGAGAGAGAGAGAGAGAAAGAGGGAGAGAGGGGGGAGGAATAGTGGATAGTGGAGTGTTAGAGGGAGAGAGGGAGGGTTATCAGGTCAGTTTACAGGAAGGTATGAAATCCTGTGTATGTGTGTGCATGTGTACTACAGCTTTTACAAGTGCCTGTATTGTATCCCTGGTGTTACCTCTGACTTCCTTCCACGTAGACTGGCTGACTACTGGTCACTCCCTTGCTGGGGACTACTTGGTCCCAGTCTGGTGCTTTTACCAGTTTTATACTCCCAGAAAGGTTGGTTGCTACAGCAGACACTCGCAGAACACAGTGGTTACATTCCTGAAAATACCATTTTAACCCTTTGACTGTCGAAAGGCCCAATCCTTAAGTGTCTCCTGGTGTCGCAAAATATTCGAAAAAAAAATTGTTTTTTCTTATGAAAATGTTAAGATTATTTTTCTGATTGTTTTAGTCCCCCCCCAAAAAAAATTCCCATCAGTACTTACCGAGATATAGAGTCCTGAAGTTTGCTGAAATTGATCTGCGAGTGGCAACAGCGGCAACTGCCGCTCACCCGGTAAACTTTGATTTATTTGTATTCGATGGTTTCTTGTTTTTTTTTCACTATTTTATTTTTTCACATAACTTTTGTGGCCTGTGAGACCAAATTATTGTGCAATGTTCAAATATACACTCGTTGAATGTAACACAATTATAGCAATAACACTCGTATCATTATAATGTTGCTAAACTTGTTTACACAAACAATGTAAACAAATGTTTATTACGATTGTTTTATAATATATATACATATGTACAATCACTGGACACTTTTCTAGAAGTGCTGCAGCTTGTGGAATTCTTTGAAACATGGGTATAAGCACAATGGTGTCTTACACTCCTCACACATAAAATGAGTGTCTCTGCGTTTTTGTGGGCGTTTTGTGGTATGTCCACAGACAAAACACCTCTTCTGAGCATTTTTCTTGGCAGTAGTAGCAGGCAGTGGTATGGGGTAGTGA
The DNA here is from genome assembly GCF_038502225.1 of Cherax quadricarinatus. Classification (NCBI taxonomy): domain Eukaryota; kingdom Metazoa; phylum Arthropoda; class Malacostraca; order Decapoda; family Parastacidae; genus Cherax; species Cherax quadricarinatus. The sequence goes on from NC_091340.1 coordinate 7,824,356, forward strand.
TCACCAGGCCTCAGACGAGAGGACATGTGTTGATAATTTCGTGGGCGCTGGTCTATTGCAGGTGTTGTTTCTTGGTACTTGAATATTATTTGTCTGATGACTGACAAACAAAATTCACCATATTTGGGTTTCTTCTTGGTCTTCAACTTATACATATTATAAGCATTCAGCATGGAAATGTCAAGAAGATGGAAAAACAGTTTTATGTACCACTTATAACTCTTGCGAACACAGTCAGCAAACCCAATCTGCATGTCACATTTGTCCACTAAGCACATATTGAGGTTGTAATCCATCACAGCTGCAGGTTTTACAATGGGTTCATTGGTCTCTCTATTCTGCTTGCCAGTGTCTACCATTTCGTGTCAGTGAACTGATGTCAGCAGTGTGACATCACGTTTGTCATGCCACCGAAATGCCATGATGTCATTGGCAGCAAACACCTGCACTTCACCTCTACGACTGCCAGCATCGAACCTAGGCATATGTTTACGATTTCTACGCACTGTGCCACACACATCTGTCATGTTCACTTGCAAGAAATAACTGAGTATAGGGCTTGTGTACCAGTTGTCAGTATATAAAATATGCCCCTTACCAAGATATGGCTCCATCATTGTTCTAACCACATCACCAGAGTTACCCAGTAACTTTCTGGTATCTTCCATTCTTTTACCGCCAGTGTACACAATTATATCCAAAACCAGACCAGTTTTGCAATCACGCAGAACAAATAACTTTATACCAAAGCGTTTCCTCTTGCTTGGTATATACTGCTTGAATGAGAGTCTTCCTTTGAACAAAATCAAAGACTCATCAATAACAAGCTTCCTGAAGGGATAAAAATACATACAGCACTTTTGTTTTAGGTACATAAACACATTTCTGATCTTATATAACCTGTCGCTTCTGTCAGGCCTGGTTTTGTCTGAAAAGTGTAACATACGTAACAGTAACACAAATCTATTCACTGGTATAATGTCACTGAAAGCAGGGGTTGAAATCAGGCAGTCTGTCGCCCAGTATGTGTTGACACTATGCTTATACACATGTGGCATAAGCATTATTGTGGCAAAGAACAGATACATCTCTGCCACAGTTGTGTCCTTCCACTGGTGTAGGCGTGATCTTGGTGACAGAATAGTGTTTGCCATGGTGTACTCATAGTATGTATTGCTTTCCCTGACAATAATGTCCATCAGGGGTTCATCGAAGAACAACTGAAAGCATTCCAGTTCAGTGGGATTGTTCCCAAGTGTACATGATGGCCGTATTCCACTTTGTCCTCCATCAGAGTCATGGGGATTGGGAACAAACTCGTCATCTTGCTGCCAATCCCAGATGCGGTCAGCTGGTGCGTTCTGGATATTGTAATGTGGTTGTGGTTGTGCAGGTTGTGGTTGTGCAGGTTGTGGTTGTGGGAGTGTGGGGTCAGGTGAGGCTGGTTGTAGTTGTGCAGAGTCAGCAGCGCAGGTAGTAGCGTGGCCTGCTGCTGGTGTCACATGACTCATGCCACCATCACTATCACCACCACCGCCTGCTGCCTCACTTGCATCATTGATACCCATCGTAACAATATCGTCATCTTCACTATCAGGACGTGGTGTAGGGCCAAGGGATGTGCTCCGAGATGTACTCCTTCCTCTTGGAAAAGCATATGGCACACTTCCAGACCGCATGCGACGTCGTATATACTGCCGCTTCACTGGGGAATATTCACCCTCACTGTCACAACTAGAACTGCTTTCAATAACCTTGAAATCACTATCACTATCACTATCACTTGCACTGCTCACATCTGAGTCTTGTACACGGGCAAATAGTTTCCTCTTTCGTCCTGGTACAGGTGAACATGAACGAGCCGGCCCAGCACCAGAGGTGGAAGGTTGTGGGTCATCTGGGTTTTCATCACTAATTATGTTATCCTGGGTAATTTTTTCGGTCACACCCGCTTCAAAACCAGGGAATTCACTTTCACTGACACTATCATCACTGTTTGAGCTATCACTTGGGAACAAAAGACCTCCAATCCGCTGAGGAGTGAGGAACTTCTTACCGCGAGGCATGGTGAAAATGGACTACCAAGATGGCGTTCCCACAATGCACCGCTGAGTCCAAGATTTTTTTCACAGGGTGCACACCGACCACTGAGACCCATTCTCTCTCGTGTAGGCCTACCAGCCCTCTCCCGCTTGATTTGAAGCCGCTAGAATTTATGCGTAGATACATCAAATATGGTATCTCCCATGACGTATATATACGACCACGACAGTCAAAGGGTTAAGTAAAATCCATGTTAGGTGAAGCGAGGAACATATGGGAAAAATAAGGCTATATTCTTGAGACCTCCAAAAAAGCCATACAAGATAACCTACGAAAAAATGTTTTATTTAAATTCTGGTTGGTAGTGCTGGTAGGTGGATGGCTGCAATTCTCATTTTGATGTCAGTAATACAGAGTTGTCAGTAGATGGTCATACTGGAGTTCTCAGGCATTGTGTAATGTATCTCTACTCTCTTTTACCCTGCAATTCTTTATACAGCTGATGGTAAGGCATAATTGCCTTCTCCAGTGTGTGCTTCACAGCAGTGCTTCTAGATGTCAAGGTCCTCTTCAGTGATAGTCTAAAGCCTTACCAATTGCATGCAGCATCTCACATCTCTCTTAGAGTATAAACTGTATATGTATATAGGTTCAGGTTGTTCTTCATCCTTTTCTGTTATCTATTTCCCTCTCTATTGCAGTTGAATTCCTCCAACATTTCTGCACTTTAATACTTCATCATCTTGTAACAGTTCATTTATGTTTTCTTGCATATCTGCAGAGCCCTCACCTGGCACTGTTTTTGCCAGTCACAATTTTGTGGATCTGACTATTAAGGAGAAAACTTACAAAATTATTCACCACTCTAAACCATATTTTTCCCCACCATGCATTTATTGGCTGAGGAACTTCATCCCATGCACCTTTTACATGGGTTATTGCATCTGCAATGTTAAATTTACAGCAGAACTTTGAGACCCCCACAGTCTGAGTAGTCATCCATAGCTGCAATGAGTTTCTGTACCACCCTGTGTGTGTAATGGCATTTAAGTGTTAATCACTCCCCTCAGTCCAGTGATTATATCAGAGATGTCATGTTTGGTGGTAAAAACACAACCTTCACATTTTGGTGGATAAACTGCTAGATTAGAGGATAGCTACAAGAATTATCCTGTGACAAGAATCTTGAATGGCTGTCTTGTTAGACTGCCAAATTACAGGCAAAGTAGTTTTGTCTTTGCCTTGTAAAGTGCAAGGATTTTGTGAATGATAAATAACTGTAGACTTGTACCCAAACTCACCTGATGCATTAGCACACAGAAGCAAATTCTAATGATCTTTTGCTGCTTTGAATCTGGGTACACTTAAGATTATAAGTTCTAGATAATATTTGCTTTGAAAACAAGCTTGTCTCATTAGCTTTAGCCATTTGCTGAGGCTTCAATTCACCTTAAGAAATAATGCCCTTCAACTAAGCAGGAAAATTTCTGGTGGCCACATGGTCAGCAGATGCATCTTCCCTACCTATTTTGATATTGCACAGCTAACTGTGCACTTTAAAATGGCTAGACCATTCAGAACTTACCAAGAACTCTTGGAGGACATATAATAATTTACATAGGAAGTCCTGGTTATGCATGAAAACCAGTAGTAGTAAAATTATCCCAATTGGTTAAGTAGAATTTAAAAGTTGATACCTTTAAGCCCAAAATCAATTGAAATCTATCTTTGATACCTTGGAATGCACCTGCTGGGACTTTCTTTACCAGGGCCTGCCCCTCAAGGAAGGTTCCTTGATGTTGGTGAGGGGCTCTTGATTTAGGGAATTGGATCTGTGCTCCAGTTCCCCGAATTAAGCCTGAATGCCTTCCACATCCCCCCCCCCCCAGGCGCTGTATAATCCTCCGGGTTTAGCACTTCCCCCTTGATTATAATGATAAATTTACCAGGGCCCCTGAATCCTGCTGAAGAGCTCTCAGTCTAAACAATTGAAGCTGCTCTCGGATCAAAGTTGTTTGCCTCCTGTTTCCCTATGGATTTAGGACTTCCCCATGAATATAATAATCACCAGTAGGGAGGCTGCAGCCTGCAAAAGTTGAACTAAGTGCTGCCTCTTGGTGTTACCTATGCATTGTCACCCTCTTCAAGGGGGGCTCCTTGGCATGGTGAAGAGGCTCTTGGTCTGAGGAATTAGACCTGTCAGTCTACTTCCTCAGACCGAACCTAATTACCCCCCAATCCCCCGTTCCCTATCCCATCCTCCCCAGTATCCCGGAGGGTGGCTTTGGGTGTCTCTCGAGCGACGGGTGTATCTCTGGAAGCCACCTTTCGGATTCCGGGGGTGGTGGCCAAAGGAGGTATGCTTTGTGGCGGATTTCCGGCCGCCCTCTCTTTTGTCCACTGAGGTTGCTATCCCGGATTGCCGGTTTACTGGCATGATGGGTAGGGTATGGCATGGGTTCCATGCTGCATCTGCGCTACTTGCAGTGCTGAGGTCCTCTTGGGCGCGAAGGGAGATTTCTGGCCCTTTCATTCCTCCTAGGAACTATCCCTCCCCGGTCCCCCCTTTTTTTATTCTTTTTTTTATTTTTATTTTATTTTCTTCTTTCTTTTTTTTTTTCTTAAAAACAAAAAGAAAGAAGTAACCTAACCATGGCAGCCCTAGTCCATGAACCTGCTACCCCCGGGCCCCTTCTTGATACCGCACCCCGTTCTGACCCTGCCTCGTCTTTGGACCACTCTACGGACACTCCTCATGCCTCTGTACCTCTTGCCGGTGCTGTTTCCTCACCCGCTTCAGGTACTGAGGCCTCGACTGACTCCTTCGATTTATCTGACCTTCGCTCTCCTCTGACTATGCTTCAGGCCTCTCCCTCTACGGTGCGGCAATTTTCGAATCGCCGGCCCGTTCCACATCGGACCAACTCTGGTCCCACGCCTAAACGACAACGACAATTACCTGCTGATGATACTTCTCCACCTTCTCGTTCTTCTCAGAAAAGATCGACACGTCCTTCACTACCTTTCCACGCTCAGTTTCAGACTGCACAATGGACTAAATTCTTCACTTTATGACCGACTTCCTCTACTGCCTATCTTTCTGACCACAGTATTGGCAAGGCACTCCTACGCCATGTTGGTAAAGATATTTCTTTTCATGCTCTTAAGAGCGGTACGCGCATCGTCACCGTACAGAATGCTACCCAGGCTCATGAGCTTTCTCGTCTTTCCCATATCGATACTGTTCCTGTAACTATTGAAAAGCATCATTCCCTCAATTCTTGTAGTGGAACCATCATTCTGCCCCATACCATAGTTCAACAAAATTTCCAGACATGTGGCACTGACATTCTTGAACAGCTGGAACTCCAAGATCTCCCAATCCTCAAGGTAGACACTTACGTTCTTCCTGCCCGCGGGCGGAGATGATACCCTAGCAATGTGGCTCGTTTAACTTTTGACAGCCGTGAACTCCCATCCTCAGTTTATGTAGCAGGACATCGGTTACAAGTTCGAAAGGTGATCCCTACACCGCAACAGTGTAGAAATTGCTGGCGATTTGGCCATCCAGTGAAATATTGCAGATCTATCGCCGAATGCCCAGTCTGTGGTGCCGATGACCATTCTAATACGTCTTGCAATCAACCTCCCTCTTGCCTTAATTGTCATGAGGCTCGCCCTTCGTACTCTCGCCGTTGTCAAGTCTACTTAAACGAGCGGGAAATCCGTTACCTCAAAGAGGCAGAAGGTCTCCCTTATGCCATGGCAGTTTCTCATCTCCGCCTCCAAGGGAGACTACCTCGTGTTTCTTATTCCCGTGTTTCAAAACGTCCCCCCACTTCTGGTATCCCATCTTCTGCACCCACCTCTGTGGTTACCTCTCCCATAGTCACTCCTGTAGCTAATTCTTTTGCTGTCCTCGGCTCAGACGTCCCTACTTCAACGTCTCAGTCTGATCTTGCTTCTTCGTGTTCTCTCTCACAAGCCTCAGTAGAGACGAGATCTCGTATGGCACCTCCTCCCAATCGTCCCTCCACTTCTCAAAAGTCAAAAAAAGGTCCGTTAACACCTCCTACCCATCTTCCACCTCCTCATTTTCCCTTCCCTGTCTCTGTACCTGGTTCTCCCCCTCTCACTGGCTCTGTTACAAGTGTAGAGGTTCACCCTCCTCCTTGTACTGTACCTTCCTCCCCTGTTCCCTCCCAAGTTTCTTCCTCTTCGGCCACCTCCCAGGTTTCTGCCTCTTCTGTCCCCTTCCACGCTTCTCCAGTTCCCTCCACCCTTCCGTCCCCCCCTACCTTGGTACAGTCCATTACAGTTCCAATCTTTACTCATCCTCCCCCTACCATTTCCAATATTGTCTCCCATACGACGTCTCTGAATTCTGAAACACTTGAAGCAATCTCTGAATATATTGCAGAGACCAAACCATCAATGGACACTGATCCACCCTCCGCTCCTTCTCTCTCCTCTACTCCATCTGCGCAACTCCTTTCTTCACAGCGCACCGTTCCTTCGCTGCTTGAACGTTTTCCACTGCCTCCGCATGTGGACTTTTCTAACCCCTCTAGTCCGTAGGAACCCTTACCTGCGGATTTCAGGTATCTTTATCATTGCCAATCATGGCCTATTTACAGTGGAATATACGCGGCCTCAGGGGTAATCGGGGTGAGCTTCAGATGTTACTCTCCCAGTTTTTCCCTGTTGGTGTTTGCTTACAGGAACCAAAATTACACTCTGCTGTTCTCTCCCATCTCAGGCTATAATTTATTATATTCTTCAGATCCTTTTCCTGATGGGACCTTTAATGAAAGTGCCCTTCTTCTACGCACTGATATTCCGTACCATCAGCTATTTGTTCGTACTTCGCTGCATTACACAGCAGCCCGTATCCACTTGCATATGTGGTATACGCTCTGTTCTTTATATCTCTCTCCTTCTCGGGCATTATCTATTCCGGATATTGCCTTTCTTGTTTCGTCATTACCACCACCGATTCTGTTACTTGGTGATTTTAATGCCCACCATTTCCTCTGGGGGGGGTCTCACTGTGATTCCCGTGGCATTCAGTTAGAGGCTTTTCTTGCCACCCATCCCCTCCATGTTTTAAATACAGGTACTCGCACCCATTTTGATCCTCGGACTCACACTCTCTCTTGCATTGATCTCTCAGTCTGCTCTTCCTCCGCCGCATTAGACTTCACTTGGTCTGTTCTTCCGGACTTACATGACAGAGATCATTTCCCAATCATTCTTACTTCCCCTTCATATTCACCACCTCTTCGCATCCCACGCTGGCAATTTGATCAGGCAAATTGGAACCTTTACTCACACCTAACTGTTTTTAGAGAGGTTCCTTCTTTGTCCTCCATCGATGAGCTTTTACACCTCTTCTCATCCTCTGTTTTAACCGCAGCTTCTCATTCTATACCCCAAACTTCGGGCAGGCATTCTCAGAAATGCGTGCCTTGGTGGTCTCCTGCTTGTGCTCGTGCAGTATGTTTGAAACGCGCTGCATGGGGCAGGTACCGGTACAATAGAACCACAGAGAGACTTCTTGAATTTAAGCAGAAGCGTGCGATCGCTCGCCGTGTCATCCGTGACGCTAAACGCACTTGCTGGCGAGATTATGTCTCCACCATCACCTCTGCTTCCTCTATGAGTGCAGTCTGGAAAAAAGTACGAAAACTGAGTGGTAAATATTCTCCTGACCTGGCTCCTGTTCTGCGGGTTGCCTGTGTTGATATAGCAAACCCACTAGATGTTGCCAATGAAATTGGCAATCATCTGGTCCGTATTTCTCAGGGACTCCATCTATGCCCCTCATTTCTTTCCTCAAAGTCTGCCAGAGAGTTAGCACCCTTGGACTTTTCTTCTCTCAGAGAAGAACAGTATAATGTGCCTTTTACACTTCAAGAACTGGAGGCAACACTCTCAGCTTGCCGATCATCGGCAGCTGGGCCCGACGACATTCATATTCGTATGCTACAACATTTACATCAGTCAGCCCTTGCAGTCCTATTACGCCTTTACAATCTTATTTGGTCACAAGGAGTTCTTCCACAGCTGTGGAAATCCGCCATTGTTCTCCATTTCCGCAAACCAGGCACTACGGGACATGAAACCTCCCACTATCGTCCCATTGCTCTTACCAGTGCAGTTTGCAAAGTGATGGAACGCCTAGTAAATAGAAGTTTAGTGTGGTATTTAGAGACACAAAACAGTCTCTCCACTCGTCAATATGGCTTTCGTAAGGGACGTTCTACCATAGACCCCTTACTACACTTGGATACGTATGTTCGTAATGCCTTTGCGAATAACCACTCAGTTATTGCCATATTTTTTGACCTTGAGAAGGCATATGACACAACTTGGAGGTATAATATTTTAGCCCAAGCCCACTCCTTAGGCCTTCGAGGCAATCTACCACCCTTCCTTAAGAACTTTTTAACTGACAGGCATTTCCGTGTTCGGGTTAATAATGTGCTCTCCCCGGACTTTATCCAAGCTGAAGGTGTCCCCCAGGGATGTGTTCTGAGCACAACACTTTTTCTCCTTGCTGTTAATGATTTGGCCTCTAGTCTTCCATCAAATATTTGGTCATCACTCTATGTTGATGACTTCGCTATTGCCTGTGCAGGCGCTGACTGTCACCTTATTACAGTTTCTCTCCAGCATGCAGTCGACCGTGTTTCCAATTGGGCCACCACACGTGGGTTTAAATTTTCCAGCACTAAAACCCACCAAATTACTTTCACTAGACGCTCTGTCATCTCCGATCATCCCTTGTACCTCTATGGCTCCCGTATCCCTGAACGTGATACACTCAAGTTTCTGCGCCTCCTCTTTGATCGTAGGTTATCCTGGAAACCTCACATTACCTCTCTGAAGGCAACTTGCCACAGCCGGCTGAACCTCCTTAAAACCCTTGCTCATCTTTCATGGGGAGCTGATCGTCGAACCCTCCTTCGCCTACATTCCACCCTTATCTTATCGAAACTTGATTATGGTGACCAGATCTATTCAGCGGCATCTCCTGCTACTCTCTCTAGCCTTAACCCCATTCATCACCAAGGATTACGTGTATGCCTTGGTGCTTTTCGCTCTTCCCCTGTCGAGAGCCTTTATGCAGAAGCGAACGTTCCATCCTTATCCGATCGCCGTGATGCCCATTGCCTTCGCTACTATGTACGCTCTCATGATCTCCGCAATCCTTCCATTTATAGAATGGTCACTGATATTAGTAGACATTCTTTATTTGTTCGCCGCCCCTGTTTACTCCGTCCCTTCTCTCTTCGCCTTCATTCGCTCTTGTCTTCTCTTCAATTACCACCTTTCTATGTACATGTAGCATCTCACTTTTCCCTACCCCTCTGGGAAGTTCCAGCTGTTCGAGTCTGTTCTTTCTCTCTCCCTTGCTCGAAAGCCCAACTGTCTACGGTCGCTTCCCGCTCTCATTTTCTTGACCACTTTCACTCTCATTCTCATGCCATTGCTGTGTACACAGATGGCTCTAAGTCTTCTGACGGCGTAGGATTCGCAGCAGTGTTTCCGGACAGCGTCGTACAAGGGCATTTACTATCTTCGGCTAGCATTTTTACTGCTGAATTGTATGCCATCCTTACAGCACTTACCCGTATTGCATCTATGCCTGTGTCATCATTTGTGGTTGTCTCAGACTCCCTTAGTGCTTTACAGGCTATACAGAAATTTGATACACCTCACCCCTTAGTCCTCCGTATCCAACTTTGGCTACGCCGCATCTTTACCAAGCATAAAGATATTGTTTTTTGTTGGGTCCCTGGTCATGTTGACATACAGGGCAATGAACAGGCAGACACTGCTGCGCGGTCAGCAGTACATGACCTACCAGTTTCATGTAGAGGTATTCCATTTACGGACTATTTTGCTGCAATATCTTCCCAACTTCACACCCGTTGGCAACAACGTTGGTGTACTATGCTCGGCAACAAACTTCAATCTATTAAACCGAGTATAGGTTATTGGCCGTCTTCTTATCACCAGTGTCGAGGTTGGGAGACTACTCTCTCCCGTCTTCGCATTGGCCATACTCGTCTTACTCATGGATATCTCATGGAGAGGCGCCCTGCTCCTCTCTGTGAGAATTGCCAAGTTCCATTATCAGTCAGCCACATTCTGTTGGACTGCCCACTTTATCAACGAGCACGCAGAATTTACCTCCGTCGTCGTCTTCGCTCTGCTGCTCTCTCTTTACCTTCCCTTCTCGCTGATGGACCCACCTTTCATCCAGACTCTCTCATTGACTTTTTGACAACAACTGACTTACTTCACAAATTCTGATACCTTCAGCCCTTTCTACTTCAATCTCTTGCTACCCCCTACCCCCGTACTATCCCCTGCCCCGCTGTTTTCTGTAACCTACTGATCATCCCTCCTCCCTTCTGCCAACCAATACCCTCGCTTCCTTCCCTACCCCGCAGCGCTGTATATTATTATTATTATAATCAAAAAAAAGCGCTAAGCTACAAGGGCTATACAGCGCAGCGCTGTATAGCCCTTGTGGCTTAGCGCTTCTTTTTGATTATAATAATATGCATTGTCACATTTCTATTAAACATTTTGCATATGAAATTTACAGCTGGTGTATATACAGTCAACACAGTTCATGAAGCTCCTGGAAAATTCTTATTCGTAATTATTTATGGCCTGCTTGAGCATAGTAGACTCTAAGGACCTGGAACACATCTGCAGCAGGGATATCTGTACTCGTTATTTTCACTCACCTCAAAGTTGAGCTTGTCACTGAAATTGTGACCATTTAGTGGGCAACCACTTTATATTGGTGGATTGATATAAAAAAAATTGGCTTGATGTAAGACCTTTTTGAATCAATAGGCTGGTCATGCCTTGGTCCTTCACAGTGTGTTGGTTTACTTGTATATTTTCTCTCCAAACTATTAGTCCATGTGCTTTAGTTTGTGGTTCACTTTGCGTATCATTGGTCTCATTAAGTAGCAAGTTAAGTTGGTGCATGACTCGGGAAATTGTAATAACACTATTGCAAACAAACCAGGGAACAGGTGGGGTTTGAACCCATGGTGAGTGAGTTCTAAAACTCCAGGACAGTGCCTAAGCCACTGGCCTGGGAACAATACCTAAACAAGGGTAAGAAACTGTTGCCTTTATGGGTTTAGAAAGAAAAGCACATGGTAGGGTGGATATGGAAGCAGTCTGGCAGATGTTGTATTATTATTATTATAATCAAGGGGGAAGCGCTAAACCCGTAGGATTATACAGCGCCCAGGGGAGGGGGGATGTGGAAGGCATTCAGGCTTAATTCGGGAAACTGGAGCACAGATCCAATTCCTTAAATCAAGAGCCCCTCACCAACATCAAGGAACCTTCCATGAGGGGGCAGATGTTGTATATGTGTGGAATAAATGGTAGGTTACTAAAAGCTGCAAAGTGAAGCTCAAGTTTGGGTATGTATGAGGGCAGGGAATTATTTTCCAGTAAAAAATAGACCTTAGACAGGGTTTGTACTGTTACCATGGTAGCTTAACATATTCATACCCCTCAAGGAAGGTTCCTTGATGCTGGTGAGGCTCTTAATCTAGGGAACTGGATCTGTGCTCCAGTTCCCTGAATTAAGCCTGAATACCTACCATCCTTCCCCCACAGGCACTGTGTAATCCTATGGGTTTAGTGCTTCCCCCTTGATTATAATAATAATTAACTACTGTGCAATCTATATCTACAGGACCTTAAATTCCAATATTAACCTTGACCTAAAACGCTTTCTTGATAGTTGTGACAGGATCCACATTATTATTATAATCAAAAAGAAGCGCTAAGCCACAAGGACTATACAGCGCTGCAGGGCAGGAAGGAAGCGAGGGCATCAGGTGGCAAAAGGGAGATGGATGAGTAATAGGTTACGGATAACAGCGGGGTAGTGGATGGTGAAAGGGTAAAGGGCAGTAAGAGACTGAACTAGAAAGGGCTGAGGGGAGTGCGAAAAGTATCATCAGAGTTTGTGGAGTAAATCAGTTGTTGTCAAGAAGTCAATGAGAGAGTCAGGATTAAAGGAGGGTCCATCAACAAGAAGGGAAGGTAAAGAGAGAGTAGTAGAACAAAGACGACGTTGGAGGTAAATTCTGCGTGCTCGTTGATAGAGAGGGCAGTCTAACAGAATGTGGCTAATCAATACTGGAACTTGACACTGCTTACAGAGAGGAACAGGGTGCCTCTCCATGAGATACCCATGAGTAAGACGAGTGTGGCCAATGCGAAGGTGGGAGAGAGTGGTCTCCCAACCTCGGCACTGATGACAAGAAGACGGCCAGTAACCTATGCTCGGTTTAATAGAATGAAGTTTGTTACCGAGCAGAGTTGACCAACGTTGTTGTCAACGGGTGCGAAGGTGGGTAGCTATTGCAGCAAAATAGTCCAGAAATGGAACACCTCGATAGGAAATCGGTAGGTCATGTACTGCTGACCGCGCAGCAGTGTCTGCCTGTTCATTGCCCTGTACGTCGCCATGACCAGGGACCCAACAAAAAACAATATCTTTATGTTTGGTAGAGATACGGCGTAGCCAAAGTTGGATACGGAGAACTAGGGGATGAGATGTATCAAATTTTCGTATAGCCTGTAGAGCACTAAGGGAGTCTGAGACTACTACAAATGATGACACAGGCATAGATGCGATACGAATAAGTGCTGCAAGAATGACATACAGTTCAGCAGTAAAAATGCTAGCTGAAGATAGTAAATGCCCCCGCACGACGCTGTCCTGAAACACTGCTGCGAATCCAACGCCGTCTGAAGACTTAGAGCCATCTGTGTACACAGCGGTGGCATGAGAATGGGAGTGGAAGTGATCAAGAAAAAGAGAGCGGGAAGCCACCATAGGCAGTTGAGCTTTCGAGCAAGGGAGTGAGAAAGAACAGACCCGAACAGCTGGAACTTCCCAGGGGGGTAGGGAAAAGTGAGATGCTACATGAACATATAAAGGTGGTAACTGAAGGGAAGACAAGAGTGAATGTAGGCGAAGAGAAAAGGGACGGAGCAAACAGGGGCGGCGAACGAATAAATAATGTCTACTAATATCGGTGACCATTCTATAAATGGAAGGATTGTGTAGATCGTGAGAGTGTACATAGTAGCGAAGGCAATGGGCATCACGGCGATCAGACAAGGATGGAACATTCGCTTCTGTATAGAGGCTCTCAACAGGGGAAGAGCGAAAAGCACCAAGGCACAAACGTAATCCTTGGTGATGGATAGAGTTAAGGCTAGAGAGAGTAGCAGGAGAGGCCGCGGAATAAATCTGGTCACCATAATCAAGTTTCGATAAAACGAGGGCTGAATGTAGGCGAAGCAGAGTTCGACGATCAGCTCCCCAGGAAAGATGAGCAAGGGTTTTAAGAAGGTTTAGCCGGCTGTGACAAGTTGCCTTCAGAGAGGTAATGTGAGGTTTCCAGGATAACCGACGGTCAAAGAGAAGGCCTAGAAACCTGACTGTATCACGTTCGGGGATACGGGAGCCATAGAGATACAAAGGATGATCGGAGATAACAGAGCGTCTAGTGAAAGTAATTTGGTGAGTTTTGGTACTTGAAAATTTAAACCCATGCGTGGTGGCCCAGGTGGAAACACGGTCGACCGCATGCTGGAGAGAAACTGCAATAAGGTGACAGTCAGCGCCTGCACAAGCAATAGCGAAGTCATCAACATAGAGTGATGACCAAATATTGGGTGGAAGAACAGAGGCCAAATCATTTATAGCAAGGAGAAAAAGTGTTGTGCTTAGAACACATCCCTGAGGGACACCTTCAGCTTGGACGAAGTCCGGGGAAAGAACATTATTGACTCGAACACGGAAATGTCTGTCAGTTAAAAAGTTCTTAAGGAAGGATGGTAGATTGCCTCGGAGGCCTAAGGAATGGGCCTGGGCCAAAATATTATACCTCCAAGTTGTGTCACATGCCTTCTCAAGGTCAAAAAATATGGCAATAACTGAGTGATTATTCGCAAAGGCATTGCGAACATACATATCCAAGCGTAGTAAGGGGTCTATGGTAGAACGACCCTTACGAAAGCCATATTGACTAGTGGAGAGACTGTTGTGTGTCTCTAAATACCACATTAAACGTCGATCTATGAGACGTTCCATCACTTTGCAAACTGCACTAGTAAGAGCGATGGGGTGATAGTGGGAGGCATCATGTCCTGTAGTACCCAGTTTGCTGAAAGGGAGAACAATGGCAGATTTCCACAGCTGGGGAAGAACTCCTTGTGCCCAAATAAGATTGAAGAGGTGTAAGAGGACTACAAGGGCTGACCGATGTAAATGTTGTAACATACGAATATGAATGTCGTCAGGCCCAGCTGCCGATGATCGGCAAGCTGAGAGCGTTGCCTCCAGTTCTTGAAGTGTAAAAGGTACATTATACTGTTCTTGTCTGAGAGAAGAAAAGTCCAAGGGTACTAACTCTCTGGCAGACTTTGAGGAAAGAAACGAGGGGCATAGATGGAGCCCTCGGGAAATACGGACCAGTTGTGTGCCAAGTTCAATGGCAACGTCGAGAGGGTTTGCTACATCAACACCAGCGACCCGTAGAACAGGAGCTGGGTCAGGAGAGTATTTACCACTCAATTTCCTCACTTTTTTCCAGACTGCACTCATAGAAGAAGCAGAGGTGATGGTGGAAACATAGTCTCGCCAACAAGTGCGTTTAGCTTCACGGATGACACTGCGAGCGATCGCACGCTTCTGCAGCACGTTTCAAATGTGCTGCATGAGCACAAGCAGGAGACCACCAAGGCATGCACTTCTGAGAATGCCTGCCTGAGGTTTGGGGTATAGAATGAGAAGCTGCGGTATAAACTGACGTCGAGAAGATGTGTAGGAGCTCATCAATGGAGGATGAAGAAGGAACCTCACTAAAAGCAGTGAGGTGTGAGTAAAGATCCCAATTTGCCCGATCAAATTGTCAGCAAGGGCTACGGAAAGGTGGTGAATAGGAAGGAGAAGTAAGAATGATTGGAAAATGATCGCTGTCATGTAAGTCTGGTAGAACAGACCAGGTGAAGTCTAGTGCAGTGGAGGAAGAGCAGACTGATAGATCGATGCAAGAGAGAGTATGAGTACGAGGATCAAAATGGGTGGGAGTACCCGTATTTAAAACATGGAGGGGGTGAGAGGCGAGAAAAGCCTCCAACTGGATGCCACGTGAGTCACAATGAGACCCCCCCCAGAGGAAATGGTGGGCATTAAAATCACCAAGTAACAGAAGTGGTGGCGGTAAGGATGAAACAAGAAAGGCAAAGTCTGGGATCGAAAATGCCCGAGGAGAGAGATATAAAAAACATATTGTAAACAACTTATTCAAGTGGATACGGGCTGCAGTGTAATGCAGCAAGGTATGGACAAATAGTTGGCAGTACGGAATATCATTGCGTAGAAGAAGGGCACTTTCATTAAAGGTCCCATCTGAGAAAGGATCCGAAGAATACAATAACTTATAGCCTGAGATAGGTTGGAAAACAGCTGAGTGTAATTTTGGTTCTTGTAAGCAAGCACCAACAGGGGAAAACCTGGAAAGCAACATCTGAAGCTCACCCCGATTACCCCTGAGGCCGCGGATATTCCACTGTAAATAGGCCATGATTGGTGATGAAGAAAATACCAGGAATCTGTAGGTAAAGGCACCTACGGACTAGAGGGGTTAGAAAAGTCAACGTGTGGTGGCATTGGAAGACGTTCAAGTAGCGAAGGAACGGAGCGTTGCGAAGAATGGAGTTTTGAAGATGGAGGAGAGGGAAGAGAAGGAACAGGAAGTGAATCAGTGTCCATTGAAGGTTTAGTCTCTGCAATATATTCTGAAATGGCTTCAAGTGTTTCTGAATTCAAAGATGTATGGGAGACCATATTGGAGATAGAAGGAGGAGGGTGAGTAAAGATTGGGACAGTAATGAACTGTACCAAAGTAGAGGGGGAGGGAAGAGTGTAAGGGACGGGAGATGAAGTGTGGGGGGGGGACAGAAGAGGCAGAAACCTGGGAGGTGGCAGAAGAGGGAGAAACTTGGGAGGGGACGGGGGTGGAAGGCATAGTACGAGGAGGAGGGTGAATCTCCACACTTGTAATAGAGCCAGAGAGAGGGGAAGAACTAGGTACAGAGACTGGAAAGGTAAAGTGTGGAGGTGGAAGAAGGGAAGGAAGGGGCAAAGAAGATTTGAGCAATGTGGATTTTTTGGACTTCTGAGTAGAGGGGCGATTGGTATTAGGTGTCGTACGAGGTCTTGTCGATACTGGGGCTTGTGAGGAAGGACGCGAAGATGTGAGAACAGACTGAGTTGTAGTCGGGACGTCAGAGCCAAGGACAGCAAAAGGATTAGATGCCGTAGTGGCTATGGGAGGGGTAATAACAGAGGAGGCTGCAGAAGATGGGACCCCAGAAGTGGGGGGATGTTTGGAAACACGAGAATAAGAAACACGGGGTAGTCTCCCTTGGAGGCGGAGATGAGTAATTGCAATAGCATAAGGGAGACCTTCTGCCTCTTTGAGGCAACGGATTTCACGTTCATTTAAGTAGACCTGGCAACGGCGGGAGTACGAAGGGTGAGCTTCATTACAATTAAGGCAAGATGGAGGTTGACTGCAAGATGTACTAGAATAGTCGTCGGCACCACAGACTGGGCATTCGGCCATAGATCTGCAATATTTCGTTGGGTGACCAAAACGCCAGCAATTTCTACATTGTTGCGGTGTAGGTATCAGCTTTCGAACTTGTAACCGATGTCCCGCAACATATACAGAGGACGGGAGTTCTCGGCTGTCAAAAGTTAAACGAGCCACATTGCAAGGGTAACGTCTCCGCCCCCGGGCAGGAAGGACATAAGTGTCTACTTTGAGGATTGGGAGATCCTGGAGTTCCAGCTGTTCAAAAATGTCATTGCCACATGACTGGAAATTCTGTTGGACTATGGTATGGGGCAGAATGACAGTACCACTACAAGAATTGAGAGAAAGATGTTTTCAATAGTGATAAGAGTAGTATCGATATTCGAAAGGAGAGAAAGATCATGAGCTTGGGTAGCATTCTGGACAGTGACGATGCACATACCGCTCTTGAGAGCATGAAATGAAATATCTCTACCAATATGATGCAGGAGCGCTTTGCCAATACTATGGTCAGAAAGGTAGGCAGAAGAAGAAGTCGGTCTTAAAGTAAAGAATTTAGTCCATTGTGTGGTCCGAAACTGAGCGTGGAGAGGGAGTGCTTGACGTGTCGGCCTTTTCTGAGTAGAATGGGAAGGTAACGAAGGAGCATCATCAGGAGATTGACATTGGCGTTTAGGAGTAGGACCGGAGTTGGTCCGGCGTGAAATGGGCGGGCGATTCGAAAATTGCCGTACCGTAGAGGGAGAAGCCGGAAGCATAGTCAAAGGAGAGCAGAGTTCAGACAAATCGAAGGAGTCAGTCGAAGCCCCAGTACCTGAAGCGGGTGAGGAAACAGCACCAGCAAGAGGTACAGGGGCATCAGGAGTGTCCGAAGAGTGGTCTAAACACAAGGCAGGATCAGAATGGGGTGCGGTATCAAGAAGGGGCCCGGGGGTAGTGGGTTCATGGACTAGGGCTGCCATGGTTAGGTTACTCCTTTGCTTTTTGTTTTTAAGAAAAAAAAAGAAAAAAGAAAATAAAAATAAAAAAAAAGAATAAAAAAAGGGGGGAGCGGGGAGGAATAGTTCCCAGGAGGAATGAAAGGGCCGGAAATCTCCCTCCGCGCCCAAGAGGACCTCAGCACCGCTAGTAGCGCAGATGCAGCATGCAACCCGTGCCATACCCTACCCTTCATGCCAGTAAACCAGCAATCCGGGATAGCAACCTCACTTCTGCTGAGCTACCTCGGTGGACAAAAGAGAGGGCGGCCGGATATCCGCCACAAAGCATACCTCCTTCGGCCACCACCCCCGGAATCCGAAAGGTGGCTTCCAGAGATACACCCGTCGCCCGAAAGACACCCAAAGCTACTCCGGGATACCGGAGAGGGATCGGGACATCCCCAGGCAATCCAGATTCCACGGCAAACTGCGCCACCGCCAAGAACCTCAATGGAATGGGATGGACCCCGGTGTCCTTTCCCCTACCTAGGAACTAGCGTGCCTGTGGGAGAAATCCCAAAGGCCAAAAAGAGGAAGGGCAAAAGGGAAGGGTGAGGAGGAGGAGAAGGAGGAATGGAAAAAGGGGAGGATGGGATAGGGGAGGGGAGAATGGGGGGTAATTAGGTTCGGTCTGAGGAAGAAGACCAACAGGGCTAATTCCTCAGACCAAGAGCCTCTTCACCACGCCAAGGAGCCCCCCTTGAAGAGGACAGGATCCACAGGCATAACACCAGACACAAACATCTCTATGACATTCCCTGTGTTTAACTAAACCTTTACAAAAATTCAATGTATTTCAAAGGACCTAAAATCTGGAACACCCTACCTGAAAACTCTAGAACTGCAGACACATTCATCACTTTCAAAACTACAGTTAGAAAACATCTTATCTCCCTGATCCGCCCCGTCAACTAACTACATGATAACCACCTGGTGGTTCAAAATTACACTTACTCACCCACTGACTATAAACCCAGAAATACTAATCTTAATCTTAAAATAATAAATCCTAACTAGTCATAAGTTTGCCTATGATACTCAAATATAGACACCTTGTATTGTGCCAAAACGAAAGCATTCACATTGCTAAACTCACAAATTATGATGTAGTCACTTAGCCTTAATACCATAATCTAAGGATTTAATGTTAAGAATTAATCTAAGTCTGCTCGAAATGCCTAGCCATGCTAGGTGTCCTAGTGGCTCCCTCTGTAATTAGTATTTTATAACATGTAAACCACAAAATACCCAAAACCTGTAAACCCCACATTGTAACCATTATAGAGAATAAACTTGAATTGAATTGAATTGAATATAGATAGGCTTGTAAAAGAAGCTAATGGTAGAGTCCTCAGAGAAATGTGGAATCAAAAAATGAATCTGATACACAGCTGTTGTTGCAGTTACTTTTTTGCAAAAGATATGGTTCTTATGGGAGATTTTGGAGAGAGTTGGCAAAGGTTGGTGGATGAATTTGGGAGAGTATGTATAATTACAAGTGAATAAAGGAAAGAGCAAAGTGATGAAAGTAGCATAGTCTTGGCAGTGAAAGGTTTGATATCTGATTAAGGGGAGGATGAAGTGAATGTATTATTATTATTTTTATCAAAAGTAAATGTAGAGTACAAGCATGTCTCGCTAATACAGCACACTTGCTTTTGAGTGCTTCACCAATAATACACTTTTCAGTTATATTCATGTTTAGTATTTTCAGTGGTGACAACCACATCAGGTTAACAATACAGTACTGTAGCATTTTTTATTTTTTGTTTTGCATTTTTTTCGGCCTAGTGCTACTGCACACTTAATAAATTATAGTATAAGCATGCTTTTAGGCTTTTACTTATACTGGCAAGTGAGGAAAAAAAAAAAAGTATCTTGATTCTCTCTATGGCAGTGGTCTGGAAAGTAAGTTTATAGAGGCAAAGAAGGGTAATGTTCAAGAGTATAGTAGTACCAACACTTATTTGGGTATGAGGCATGGAGTTTTAGTGAGAAGGCTGGAGGTAGTGGAAATATCATGTTTAAAAGCTGTGTGGTGCGAATATTATGCAGAGACTTCGGAACGTATAAATTAGAAGACTGTGAGAGATTACCAGAGGTATAATACAATGCTAGGAGTTATTGAGGTGTAATAGGTAATTAGAGAGGATGGAGCAAATAGGTTGACCAAGAGGGTGTATAAATCCAGGACAGATGATAGGAAGCGTTGGAGATAGGGGCTTCTTGATTCTGGTAAGGGGCTCTTGATCTAAGGAATTGGACCTCTGCTCCATTTCCTTGAATCAAGCCTGAATATCTCCCATTCCCTCAGGCACTATGTTTTCTGTGGTAAGGGAAGCCTGCCGTATAGTAATCTAAAATATAGCCAATGGAAGCTCTTGATCAAAGTATTTATGGGAGTACTAAACCCATAGGGGTTATACAGCACCAGGGGAATGGGAAGCAATTACATTCA
This sequence comes from Cherax quadricarinatus, assembly GCF_038502225.1. NCBI lineage: Eukaryota > Metazoa > Arthropoda > Malacostraca > Decapoda > Parastacidae > Cherax > Cherax quadricarinatus. The sequence goes on from NC_091340.1 coordinate 7,844,509, forward strand.
AGGAAATGGTCAGTAGTTACAATTCTTGATTAAGAGTCCCTCACCAATATCAGGCACTTCCTTGAAGGGTCTTGATCCAAGGAATTGAATTTATCACCTTCTTGGTTCTAACCTGATAACTCCCGTTCTCCAATGTCCTCTAGTGCAGGGCTACTCAATTGACGGCCCATGGTCCAAATCCAGACCTTCTGAGTGTTCTAGTTGGACTGCGGGCTTCAGGAGAAAGCTTAGTTATATAACAGGTGTTACCATGTTCAGGATCAGGTGGTACACAAGAGCAGGATTGATACATTATTCTATCTGAATGGAATGCATACACTGAATGGAATACAGTATTCTAGCATAGCTAAATAGTGACATTTTCTTCCATTCAATGGTAATTCATGTTGGTAATTATCACTTGTGCAATGAAGTTCACATTTTTGGCATTTTGGAAAAAGTTTGGCTGCACATCGGCTGGGAAGTCTGGTGACCCTGGTGCAACTTTGAATTTCAGGAAAGGTTGTGCATTTGCATTATGCTAGGTATGATTTCAGGTTTTCTCATTTTCTTTTTAGCAAGTTTGATTTTAATTTGCTGTGCCCACCTCTTTTATGAATAAGTACATTGGTGGGGTATTTAATATTGAATCATCGTGTTGTGATCAAATTCTTCACATAAATGTTTGATCAAATTGGTTAAAACTTTTCCTCATTCTGGTTGTTTACACTGAGTGGTTATAAAACATGTTTTATTTTAATAAATGCAGATAAATTTCAGTAATAAATACATTTCATAATACAGAGGACAACTACTTCACCAAGCTTGTGTTTATTAAAGTAAATTTATTGATATTTTCATATTTATTATGCTATTATTTTAGTCTAAATATGACTTTTAGTTTTTGGGTTTTTTAATGCTCCAGATATTTCCATATCAAGTGATATGTTTTACTAAACTAGTCATATCTTTTTAAAGGAGACATGGCATGTTCAAAAAGAAGAAAATTTGATGATGAAAATCGTTCCTTCAAGGAAGAATGGATACAACAGTTATGCTTTCATTCTTCCCACAAGCAGTTCTAAGCCCCTTTGCCTCATATGTAGTGAAACAGTTCAATTGCCTTAGTGAAGAGCAGTAATATGAAATGCCATTATGAAACTAAACACAGTGGATTTGAAAAGATGTATCAGCCAGGAACTGAAGAGAGAAAGAAAAAAATAAATCAGCTAAAATTGCAGTATGCAGTATGCAGGTGAAAGCAGTGGAATGTTCTCTTAGAATAGCTTGGATCTTGGGAAAACGCAAGAAACTCTTTACTGATGCAGAAATTGTTAAAGAATGTATGCTAGAAACTGCTGATACATTGTTTGAGGATAAGCAGAAAAAAAGATAGACAAAATAAAGCAGATTCCACATCAGTGAGGAGAACAGAACTATTGGCAGAAAGATCTTATGTCACAACTTGATCTAGGATTGAAAAAAGCACCTTGCATTTCACTGGCTTTAGACGAGTCAACAGACAGTACCAATAATGCTCAACTCATGGTATTGGTGAGATATTATGATGCAGAGAAAACAAGAATTTTGCCAGGACTTGCTGGGTGTGACCAACCTTAAAGGAAGAACACGAGGAGAGGATATACGTATATGGGTCCTTGCAAAGCATGTTAGAATCAAGAAATATTGATGTCAAAACCATCATTTCACTGACTACAGATGGAACTCCAGCCATGGTTGGTTGACAGAGCTAGCCTTAGGAAGCATGGGGCCCATACAGTAACAATTTTGGTGGACCCCATGTATGAAAAGCAATCAAACTGTGCACTTACAAAATGCATGCAAGTAATAGATCAAACAGATGTAAGCTACATTTTAATATAAAATTGCATATATGTAAGCCTACAAGTAACAAACAAATTGTGTCGAAGTTTAAACTCCTGCTAATTTCAGATTCAATGGACATACTAATTGCCAAACTGTTCAAACATTCCTGCTGAATTGATGATCTCAAGTAAGTTTTGATCGGTTTCAGCTTGGAAAAAACTCCATTCTCCAGATGCCCCCTTTTTTTTTTCTTTTTTTTTTACTTCGTGTTGTTGTGTGTACTTGACAAGGCGAGAGTAGATTACACTCTAGAACAGGGCCCAGTTGGGAGCAATCAGTCCAACCAGCTTAAGGCTGGCCCTGTTGGTCGAGAGAGAGGACTAGTCACAAGATTAAAGGAAGATACAGTGGACCCTCCCTTTTCGCCGACCTCTGTTATCGCTGATTTCAGTTTTCGCCAACTTTTTTCATCAAAATATTACCTCCGTTTTTGTTGAGGGTGCGGAACCTGTCCAGTGCACACACAAAGTTGCCTCCCACACACATTCTCAGGCAGTGTCATGTTGTTTCTCGGTGAGTAAACATATCCTGCAAGGCCATACAAAACATTTTGTAATAATCCATTGTTTTTGGCACTTGTTTATTGTGGGTGACTGCTAAATAAGCCACCATGGGCCCAAAGAAATCTAGTACCAGTCCTTTGGTAATGAAAGTGAGGAACACCATAGAATTAAAGAAATAAATTGTAGAAAAATACGAAAGTGGTGGTGGTAGAGAGTGGTTGTGATGGTAGTAGAGGGTGATAGTGGTTGTGGTGGTGGTAGAGGGTGGTAGTGGTTGTGATGGTAGAAGGTGGTAGTGATTTGTGCAGTGTGGAATAGATTGCAAATATTTGTGGAGGAATGACAATGCCATGTCCCATTTTAGGGAAATTTTTAAAGAAATGCCAGAAACAGAGCTCTCTGAGCCAATTTTTTGTGTGACAGAGGTCCAGTGACTCAAGCTGGTCCTAGTGGCAGTAGAAGACAAAGGGAAGTGACCCCAGATAAGGACTTGGTATCTAAGTCCTTATGGAACGGGATTTCCCTTCCAAATAATAACCTCTCTTCCCTCTCCCCTCCTTCCTGTCTTCCATACACCAAGAGTCTTCAATAAAGGTAAGTGTCATGTTGAATGTTCATTCTTTTCTGCATGAAAATCTATACTTAACCTAAAAAAAATTTTTTTGTCTGTTAATACTTCTGGGTGTCTGGAATGGATTAATTGGATTTACATTATTTCTTAAGGGGGAAAAGGTTTCAGTTTTCACTGATCTCTCTGGAACGGATTAATGACGAAAACCGAGGGTACCACCAATCAGGCCTGTGTGCCAGTCTGGGAGATGAGTATGGTGACCTCATGAAGACTATTATAAAGCCAGTAAACTTCCTTCGATCAGTGTCAGCACTACAACACCGTTTACTCTGAAGCTTACTAACTGAGGTCAATGCATGCTATGATGATTTACTCATGCACAACAATGTGAGATGGCTGAGTAAGAGAAGGGTTTTGGAGTGATTTTGGGCAATCAGGAAAGAGTTACAGACTTTCCTCAAGAATCAAAACAGTGTGAAAGCAAAGACATTTTCTGATTTTTTGGAAGATGACAAAAAAATGGAGAGTGTTGGATTGGACTTCCAGCAGGCATGCGTGAGCGTGTTTGATAGGAGTGAATGGAGACAAATGGTTTTTAATACTTGACGTGCTGTTGGAGTGTAAGCAAAGTAACATTTATGAAGGGGTTCAGGGAAACCGGCAGGCCGGACTTGAGTCCTGGAGATGGGAAGTACAGTGCCTGCACTCTGAAGGAGGGGTGTTAATGTTGCAGTTTAAAAACTGTAGTGTAAAGCACCCTTCTGGCAAGACAGTGATGGAGTGAATGATGGTGAAAGTTTTTCTTTTTCGGGCCTCCCTGCCTTGGTGGGAATCGGCCAGTGTGATAAAAAAAAATAAAAAAAAAAATAATATCACATCTGAATGATCTTAACATTAAACTGCAAGGGGAAAAACACATGATCTTCAACATGCTCTTGACAATTTGAGTTTTTCCAGAAGACATTGGAACTTTTTGCTAACAATGTTCAGAGCCAACTTTTACATTTCCTTAGACTTTTGGAGCAACGTAATGACGAAACAGATACTGTACTAAATACGGTGGAACCTCCACTCACGAGTTTAATCCGTTCTATGACCTTGCTCGCATCTGGATTTGCTCGTTTGCAGAGTCAGTTTTCCTCATTTAAATTAATTGAAATGCAATTAATCTATTCCAGTGAAATTCCAGACACAAGGAAATACTTCAATAATTTCCCTAATATCATCTATATGACTTATTTATCTGTAACAATTCATCTAATATGACATAATAAATAATATAAATAACAATGAAACCTGATATACAGTGGAGCCCCGGATTATGTAATTAATCCATTCCAGAGAGTGACTTAATCTGATTTAATTTTTCCCATAAATAATGGAAATCCAAATAATCTGTTTCAGCCACCCAAAGGTATTAAAAAAAATGTTTTCTATGTGAAATATACATTTACCTACACAGAAAAACAATGATACATGAAGAATAAAACAAAATAACATCACATTTACCTTTATTGAAGACATGGTGATGTATGGAAGACGGGAGGAGGAGAGAGGATGGACGGGTAAATTGGAAGGGGAATCCCCTTCCATAAGGACTTCAGGTACCAAGTCCTTATCCTGGGTTACTTCTCTTCTTTTATATTGCCACTAGGACCAGCTTGAGTCACTGGACCCCTGTCACTCAAAAAAGTGTTCCAGAGAGGTCTGTTTCTGGTGTATGTTAGGAACTGTGTTGGGAGACAGGACAAATAGTCCTTCAGTATGACACTAATATCAGCTCTACGGCTTATTTATCTACCAAAATTCATCTAATATGACATAATAAACAATATTAATAACATAGAAACATGATATATACTCTAGAATGAATAAAATATGGCATTAAGAATGTCAGGAGTGGTGGTGTGTTGTTTGTTGTTGGGTGTATAAAGGCCACTAAAAGATAAGCCTTACATAGTGGTGGTGAAGGCGGCAGTGTCAGTAGCCCCATATACCTCCAACAGCAATGAAGGAGTCAGTTTCATGCTGTCCTTTTTCTATCGACTAATCGCTTAACTTACTTGCTACACTGTTAATGCTACACTTTATCGCTGGCTGGTGCTATAGCCTTTATCGACTCCTGCTGCTTTAGTATCATACATATTGCAGAACCACTGAAAAAGGCACATTCTCCCCTCTCTCTCAGCCGTTTACCAAAGGGCTGGCACTAAAAGCTTTCTTTGGGCCCATGGTGATTTATTTAGCACTTACAAGCACTAAAAAGAATGGAATAATACAAAATGTATCGTATGAACGCGTGGGATCGTCCTCACTAGCTGGTAAACAGTGGCACACTGGCTGTACATGGAGTGTCGGGGCCGCGCGCACGTTCCGGATGAATGACTTATACCAAGTTCAGTGACGTTCACCGAGCCAACATTTTGATGAAAAAACATTATTTATTCCGAATATTACTTATTCCAATGACAATTTAACCCTTTCAGGGTCCGTCCCGTAGATCTACGGCTTTACGTTCAGGGTCCAAACCGTAGATCTACGCCATGAGCTCAGCTCACTCTGATAAACTGTGAGTGGTACATTTGGGCCTAGATATGAGAGAATACATCTATGTGGTATGTGTGCACCACATAAAACAGATTCTGCAGCACACTGTGCATAATGAGAGAAAAAAACTTAAATCATGATTTTTCGATTAAAACAGCAACTTTGCAGTGTTTTTTCGTATGTTTTTTATAATTGTATTTGCGATTTCTTGGTCTCATTTGATAGAATGGAAGACATATTACAGAAATAGAGATGATTTTGATTGGTTTTAGCACTGGAAATGGCTTGAAACTGAGCTCAAAGTAGCGGAAATGTTAAATTTTTGCCGATATTCAAGAGTAAACAAACGACCTCACACATCTAATACACGTCAGCTGGTGGGTCTAATATACATTCACAAATATGGTGATGATATTTATACAATTATTACAGTATTGCATAACAGTAAATCTTCTATTTTTTGGTGTGAATAAAAATTCATTATGTGAATAAAAAATCAAAATGGAATTTATTTGTAAAGCCTCAAAACATAACTAATGAACAGAGGAAACGTTAGTTTAGTGCCAGGAATGCCTACATTGTTTATTCTGGACCCTATTTTGAAATTGGAATATTTTGAACTTTGTGTTAAATTGGCCAAATTAACAATTTCCGATCACTTTATTTTGTAGTTGAAACAGTTGACTTGGCGATTTCTTGTGCTCAATCGATAGAATAGAAGTAATACTAGTGAAATAGCTAAGAATTTGGTTGATTGGAATAATGTAATTGGCCTAAAGTGGGAGTCAAAGTCGGCAAAATCGCCGATTCGTAAATATCGCTGACACATCAAAATTCGCGAGAGCATAATTTCGTCAATTTTCCACCAAATTTCGTACTTTTTGTTTTATTACCTTCACAAAAAGATTCTCTACGATTTCATAAGAAAAAATAACAAATTTTTTTTTTGAAAATTCTTGGACACTGGTGCGTGACTCCAGATTTGGGCCTTGGACCCTGAAAGGGTTAATCCGGGGGATCCATTGTATACTCTAGAATGAATAAAATGTATCATTCATGTAGTGGTATATCATCAGTGGACTAGAGTTTATCTGGAGACCGGACAAAATACTCCTTGAATAATTTCTCTAATATAATCTGTAAGGCTTATTTATCTCAATTCATCTAATATATATTAAACAATATAAATAACATAAAAACCTGATATACTCTACAATGAATGAAATATGTCATGTAACAGGTGGAGGCGGCCACAATCACTCCCACTTTGTTGTGGTAAACACTGCCATCTAGTGACGGCCTTTTGAAGCCATCTATTATTATTATATATGTATTATTATTATATGTACTATACAGTGGAACCTCAAATTTCAAACTTAATCCTTTCCAGGAGCTAGTTCTAAATTTGAAAAGTCTGAAATTCGAAGCAATATTTCCCATAAATAATGGAAATACAATTAATCCGTTCCAGAAACCCAAAAATATTCACACAAAAAATACATTTTATAGAGATTAATTACAGTTTTACATACAACAAATACTATACCTTTTAATTATGTATAGTAATATATATAAAATAACATTTTTACTTACCTTTATTGAAGATTGGTGATGGCATCTGGAAGATAGAGGGAGTTGGAGTTAGTGTTTGGAAGGAGAATCCCCCTCCATGAGGACTTTAGGTAAAGCCCTCTCTGGGGTTACTTCCCTTCTCTGTCTTTTAATGCCACTAGGACCAGCTTGAGAGTCACTGGACCCCTGTCTCACAAAATAACTGTCCACAGTCCTCTGTTTCTGGCGCCTCTTTAACATTTCCCTAAAATGGGGCATGGTTCTGTCACTGAACTTGTTACAAAGATGGCTTGTTTCAGCTTGCTCAGGGTGGTACTTCTGCAAACATTTGGACATCATTCCACTCTCATACTTCTGTATTATTTCCTTCTTCACATCTATGGTGTTTCTCACTTTCTTTACCACAGGGGTACCACTAGCAAGTTTCTTTGGGCCCATGGCAGCTTATTTCACAGTCCCACAAGCACTAAACACAACGAAATAATCATAAAATGTGTGAATGAGAGCGCAGGTTAGTGTTCACTCAAGCATAAACAAAGCTAGACTGCTCACGGCGCCTGCGCGGGGATGTGGACAAAGTGGGCCGGCGGACAGGTCTCGTACCCGGCAGTCCGAAAATAGGGACACAGTTTGTCCGAAAAAAGGGTCCTACGTATTTTCGAAACGTTCGATATGTGATACATTCAATTTTTGAGGTTCCACTGTATTATTATATTATTATACTATTATTATTATATGTACAGTGGACCCCCGAGTTTCGTGATTAATCCATTCCAGAGAGTCTGCTGAATGGCGAAATTTACGATTGGCGAAATCATTTTCCCCATAAGAAATAATGGAAATCCAATTAATCCATTTCAGACACTCAAAGGTATTAACAAAAAATATTTTTTTTAAAGATTAAATATAGATTTACATACATGAAACAATGACAAATGAATATAAAGCACTAATAAAATGGATAAATGAAAATTTAACATCACACTTACCTTTACTGAAGACTCTTGTTGGTGTATGGCAGAGAAGTAGGAGGGGAGAGAGAGGTGAGAGGGAGGCGAATTATGCTTCAATATGACGCTAGTATCATCTCTACGGCTTATTTATCTATCACAATTCATTTAATATGACATAATAAACAGTATTATTTTTTTTTATTTTTTTTTTATCACACTGGCCGATTCCCACCAAGGCAGGGTGGCCCAAAAAAGAAAAACTTTCACCATCATTCACTCCATCACTGTCTTGCCAGAAGGGTGCTTTACACTACAGTTTTTAAACTGCAACATTTACACCCCTCCTTCAGAGTGCAGGCACTGTACTTCCCATCTCCAGGACTCAAGTCCGGCCTGCCGGTTTCCCTGAACCCCTTCATAAATGTTACTTTGCTCACACTCCAACAGCACGTCAAGTATTAAAAACCATTTGTCTCCATTCACTCCTATCAAACATGCTCACGCAGGCCTGCTGGAAGTCCAAGCCCCTCGCACACAAAACCTCCTTTACCCCCTCCCTCCAACCTTTCCTAGGCCAACCCCTACCCCGCCTTCCTTCCACTACAGACTGATACACTCTTGAAGTCATTCTGTTTCGCTCCATTCTCTCTACATGTCCAAACCACTTCAACAACCCTTCCTCAGCCCTCTGGACAACAGTTTTGGTAATCCCGCACCTCCTCCTAACTTCCAAACTACGAATTCTCTGCATTATATTCACACCACACATTGCCCTCAGACATGACATCTCCACTGCCTCCAGCCTTCTCCTCGCTGCAACATTCATCACCAATGCTTCACACCCATATAAGAGCGTTGGTAAAACTATACTCTCATACATTCCCCTCTTTGCCTCTAAGGACAAAGTTCTTTGTCTCCACAGACTCCTAAGTGCACCACTCACCCTTTTCCCCTCATCAATTCTATGATTCACTTCATCTTTCATAGACCCATCCGCTGACACGTCCACTCCCAAATATCTGAATACATTCACCTCCTCCATACTCTCTCCCTCCAATCTGATATCCAATCTTTCATCACCTAATCTTTTCGTTGTCCTAATAACCTTACTCTTTCCTGTATTCACCTTTAATTTTCTTCTTTTGCACACCCTACCAAATTCATCCACCAATCTCTGCAACTTCTCTTCAGAATCTCCCAAGAGCACAGTGTCATCAGCAAAGAGCAACTGTGACAACTCCCACTTTGTGTGTGTGATTCTTTATCTTTTAACTCCACGCCTCTTGCCAAGACCCTCGCATTCACTTCTCTTACAACCCCATCTATAAATATATTAAACAACCACGGTGACATCACACATCCTTGTCTAAGGCCTACTTTTACTGGGAAATAATTTCCCTCTTTCCTACATACTCTAACTTGAGCCTCACTATCCTCATAAAAACTCTTCACTGCTTTCAGTAACCTACCTCCTACACCATACACCTGCAACATCTGCCACATTGCCCCCCTATCCACCCTGTCATACGCCTTTTCCAAATCCATAAATGCCACAAAGACCTCTTTAGCCTTATCTAAATACTGTTCACTTATATGTTTCACCGTAAACACCTGGTCCACACACCCCCTACCTTTCCTAAAGCCTCCTTGTTCATCTGCTATCCTATTCTCCGTCTTACTCTTAATTCTTTCCATAATAACTCTACCATACACTTTACCAGGTATACTCAACAGACTTATCCCCCTATAATTTTTGCACTCTCTTTTATCCCCTTTGCCTTTATACAAAGGAACTATGCATGCTCTCTGCCAATCCCTAGGTACCTTACCCTCTTCCATACATTTATTAAATAACTGCACCGACCACTCCAAAACTATATCCCCACCTGCTTTTAACATTTCTATCTTTATCCCATCAATCCCGGCTGCCTTACCCCCTTTCATTTTACCTACTGCCTCACGAACTTCCTCCACACTCACAACTGGCTCTTCCTCACTCCTGCAAGATGTTATTCCTCCTTGCCCTATACAGGAAATCACAGCTTCCCTATCTTCATCAACATTTAACAATTCCTCAAAATATTCCCTCCATCTTCCCAATACCTCTAACTCTCCATTTAATAACTCTCCTCTCCTATTTTTAACTGACAAATCCATTTGTTCTCTAGGCTTCCTTAACCCTTTCAGGGTCCAAGGCCCAAATCTGGAGTCACGCACCAGTGTCCAAGAATTTTCAAAAAAAAAATTTGTTATTTTTTCTTATGAAATCGTAGAGAATCTTTTTGTGAAGGTAATGAAACAAAAAGTACGAAATTTGGTGGAAAATTGACGAAATTATGCTCTCGCGAATTTTGATGTGTCAGCGATATTTACGAATCGGCGATTTTGCCGACTTTGACTCCCATTTTAGGCCAATTACATTATTCCAATCAACCAAATTCTTAGCTATTTCACTAGTGTTACTTCTATTCTATCGATTGAGCACAAGAAATCGCCAAGTCAACTGTTTCAACTACAAAATAAAGTGATCGGAAATTGTTAATTTGGCCAATTTAACACAAAGTTCAAAATATTCCAATTTCAAAATAGGGTCCAGAATGAACAATGTAGGCATTCCTGGCACTAAACTAACATTTCCTCTGTTCATTAGTTATGTTTTGAGGCTTTACAAATAAATTCCATTTTGATTTTTTATTCACACCAAAAAATAGAAGATTTACTGTTATGCAATACTGTAATAATTGTATAAATATCATCACCATATTTGTGAATGTATATTAGACCCACCAGCTGGCGTGTATTAGACGTGTGAGGTCGTTTGTTTACTCTTGAATATCGGCAAAAATTTAACATTTCTGCTACTTTGAGCTCAGTTTCAAGCCATTTCCAGTGCTAAAACCAATCAAAATCATCTCTATTTCTGTAATATGTCTTCCATTCTATCAAATGAGACCAAGAAATCGCAAATACAACTATAAAAAACATACAAAAAAACACTGCAAAGTTGCTGTTTTAATCGAAAAATCATGATTTCATTTTTTTTCTCTCATTATACACAGTGTGCTGCAGGATCTGTCTTATGTGGTGCACACATACCACATAGATGTATTCTCTCATATCTAGGCCCAAATGTACCACTCACAGTTTATCAGAGTGAGCTGAGCTCATGGCACAGATCTACGGTTTGGACCCTGAACGTAAAGCCATAGATCTACGGGACGGACCCTGAAAGGGTTAACTTGTTAATCTCACTCCAAAACTTTTTCTTATTTTCAACAAAATTTGTTGATAACATCTCACCCACTCTCATTTGCTCTCTTTTTACATTACTTCACCACTCTCTTAACCTCTCTCTTTTTCTCCATATACTTTTCCCTCCTTGCATCACTTCTACTTTGTAAAAACTTCTCATATGCTAACTTTTTCTCCCTTACTACTCTTTCTACATCATCATTCCACCAATCGCTCCTCTTCCCTCCCGCACCCACTTTCCTGTAACCACAAACTTCTGCTGAACACTCTAACACTACATTTTTAAACCTACCCCATACCTCTTCGACCCCATTGCCTATGCTCTCATTTGCCCATCTATCCTCCAATAATAATTAATAACATAGAAACATGATATATACTCTAGAATAAATAAAATATGTCATAACCTATGTGAGGAATAAGTGTTGGTGGTGGTGGTGTTGGGTTTATAATGGCCACTGAGAGAAGCTATACATATTAGTGGTGGTGGAGGTGGCAGCAGAAGCCACCAAGACTATTCACACTGAAACAATGTACTGTACGTATTTTATAAATAAGAAATATTTACACTAATTTATAAAAAAGAAATATTTACACTTACCTTGGAGGAGATGTTAATTTAATTAGTTTGATGGAGGAGATGCTAGCAGAGGTTTAGGGTGGTGGAAGATAGCAGGGCGGCATATATTCAGTGGCCCTACACACCAACATTGGAGAGTTACTTCTGTGTCATGTTTGTCACTTAATCTCTTACTTGCTACACTGTTAATGCTACACTTTATCGCTGGTTGGTGCTATAGCCTTCATCATTACCTGCTGCTTTAGTATTGTACATATCATAGAATCACTGAAGAAGGCACATTCTCCCCTCTCTCTTCCTCCTCCACTTTGTCCTTTGCTACGAGTTTTTTCTTGAATTCTATCGTGTTTCTTTCCTTCTTTACAAAGGCCTGGCACTAGGAGCTTTCTTTGGGCCCATGGTGGCTTATTTAGCAGTTGCAGGCACAAAGAGCAATGGATTATTATGAAATGTATCATATGAACCCATGGGGTGCTGGTCACTCACTGATAAACAATGGCACACTGAGTGTGAATGGTGCAGGAGACTGGGGTTTTGGTTGCGCTGATGCTGGGATGCCACTTCGACGCGTACCAGATGGTCGCCGAATCGCAAGGCCAATCATGAACCACGAGGCTATATTTTGCTGAAAAAGTTGCTGAAAGTCAGATTGCACAAAAGTCATAGTCCACTGTATTATTATTATTATTATTATTGTTACAGTATAAATAATTTGTAATTTTTATTCACACAAAAATTAGAAGATTTACTGTTATGCAGAGTACTGCATTATTGTAATATTGTATAAATAATGTCAACCCATTCATGACTGCATATTGGAATGGACAGTGATGTCATTTGTTTACTCTTGAACATCGCCAGAGAATAGAACATTTCCGCTACTTTGAGCTCAATTTCAAGGTACTTTTCATCGTGAAACCAATCAAAAGCACATCTATTTCTGTAATGCATCTTCCATTCTATCAAATGAGACCCAAAAAACGAGAATACAACCATAAAAACCATATGAAAATACTGCTAAGGGGAGGCTAATTGCTGAGAAGTGAACTCTATTATTTATGGTCCGATTTCTTTCATTTTTTTGCAGCGCTGTATAGCCCTTGTGGCTTAGCGCTTCTTTTTGATTATAATAATAATAATAATTCTTTCATTTTTGGTGTACATTAAGAAGCATCTTTCCATCATACATTGCCCAAGTTTCAGTAAGATAGTCCAGCAAACAAATGAGATCCAATTCCCTAGATAAAGAGCAAGAGCCTCTCACCAGCATCAAGGAACCTCCCTTGAGGCCCGCTCGCTTATGGAAATTTCGCTCGCGTATGGAAGCAAAAATTTGACCGATCGACTGCTCGTATTTGGAAAAACTCACATGTGGATGTGCTTGCAAGTGGAGGTTCCACTATATGTCTATTTTATTGAGAAGATGATCAAAAATTTCAAGTTACTCTTTGATGACCTTATTCCTGGAAAACAATTGCTGGTGTTCGTTCAAAACCCCTTTCTAGTGGCGGATATCACAGAATTCTCAGTCAAAGCAAAACAAGCCTTCAAATAGCTGGATGTTGCAAAAATTCAACTGGAACCTATTGACTTCCAAGAGAATGTGACACTGAGACAAGTATGTACTCTGTGATTGCGCGCCAGAAACATTTTGGTCAAAGGAAGGATCCCCTGCGAATTTTCCCACACTTCACAGATTAGTAGTCCAGATTCTCTCAATGTTTGGGTCCACCTACAGCTGCGAGTCTGTGTTCTCAACTATGAACTTTGTGAAGAACAAGTTCTGCTCCTGTATGACCAGTGAACACCTCCACCACTGTCTTCGGCAAACTATTACTCCATTAGTACCAAGATTTTGGGAATTAACACGAAGCAAGAAATGTCATTTCTCTCACTAAACTAGCATAACAGAAAAGCAGTACACAGGCATACATACACGATACAAAGACAACTTACCTACAGTCATACACAAATTACATCAATGTTATTCATCTTTACGTGTTAACCCTTTCAGGGTCTGTGCCGTAGTTCTACAGCTTTGGGTTCTGGGTCCAAACCGTAGTTCTACGCCATGAGCTCAGCTCACTCAGATAAGCTGTGAGCTGTAAATTTGGGCCTAGATATGAGAGAATACATCTATGTGGTAAGTGTGCACCACATAAAACAAATCCTGCAGCATACAATACATAATGAGAGAAAAAAACTGAGACTATAATTTTGGATTAAAACAGCGACTTTCGATGTTTGTTTTCTTGTTTCTGATACTAGTTGTATTTGTGATTTCTTGGTCTCATTTGATAGAATGGAAGATATATAATAGAAATAAAGATGGTTTTGATTGGTTTTAGTAATGAAAATGGCTTGAAACTGAGCTCAAAATAGCCGAAATGTTAAATTTTTGCCGATGTTCAAGAGTAAACAAATGACGTCAAGAGTCTAATATGCATCAGCTGGTGGGTTTAATATACTTTCACGAATGTGGTGATATTATTTATACAATTATTACAGCATTGCATGACAGTAAATCTTACATTTTTTGGTTTGAATAAAAATTCATTATATGAATAAAAAGTCAAAATGGAATTCATTTGTAAAGCCTGAAAATGTAACTAATGAACAGAGGAAATGTTAGTTTAGTGCCAGGAATGCCTGCAATGTTTATTCTGGACCCTATTTTGAAATTGGATTTTTTTTTTAACTGTGTTAAATTGGTCAAATTACCAATTTTCCTTCACTTCATTGGGTAGTTGAAACAGTTGACTGGGTGATTTCTTGTGCTCAATCAATAAAATAGAAGTAATACTAGCGAAATGGCTAAGAATTTGGTCGACTGGAATGATGTAATTGGCCTAAAATGGGAGTCAAAGTCAGCAAAATCACCGATGCATAAATATTGCTGATGCAGCAAAATTTGCGAGAGCATAATTTCATCAGTTTTCCATCAAATTTCATACTTCTTTTTTTACTACCTTTGGAAAAAGATTTTCCACCATTTCATAAGATTTTTTTTTTTTTTTTTTTTTTTTTTTTTTTTTTTTTTTTTTTTTTTTTTTTGTGTGTGTGTGTGTGTGTGTGTGGACAAGTCTCAGATTTTGGGTCTGGACCCTAAAGAGTTAAAATTCGGAGTTTTTTTTTTTTTTTTTTTTTTTTTTTTAAACATTTGGGGATCGCCAGGCCCTCTCAGAGACTTGTTCTCAGGGTCGCCAAAATTTCAAAAAAAACAAAAATTATTTTCTTATGAAAAGATAGAATTTTTCCCGATCATAATGACACCAAAAGTATGAAATTTGATGGAAAACTTACAGAATTATGCTCTCGCAAAGTTAGTGATCTCGACGATGTTTACGCATCGGCGATTTTGCCCACTTTGAGCCCTATTTTCGGCCAATTCCAATGTACTAGTCGACAAAAATCATAACTATTTCGCTAGAACTCTATTTTTTCTATCGAATGAGTACAAGAAACCACCCATTTACCAATTTCAACTATCCAATAAAGGGGTCAGAATTTAGCAATTTTGCCAATTTCACACAAATTTCAAGATACCAATATCCGAATAGGGTCCAGAATAAACAAGAAAGACATTCCTGGCACTAAAATAACAAGTTCTCTGTTCGTTAGTCACATCCCCAGGCCCTCTTATATTTCTTTGGCTTTCCACTTTGAATTGTTATTCTTACAAAAAATAGAAGATTTACTGTTATGCAGACTACTGTATTCGTGTAGAAATGGTATAAATAATATCAGCGCACTTGTGAAAGAATATTAGACTCACCAGTTGACGTGTATTGAACGCTTGGCATGATTTGTTTACTTTTGAACTTTGGTAAAAATCGAACATTTCTGCTACTTTGAGCTCAATTTCAAGGTACTTTTCATTGTAAAACCAGTCAAAATCATCTCAATTTCTGTAATACGTCTTCCATTCTATAAAATGAGACCAAGAAAAGTAGAATACAACAATAAATACCATACGAAAATACAGTGCAAAGTAGGTTTTATTCCAAAAATATGGTCAGTTTTTTTTTTTGCTCATTACGCACTGTGTGCTGCAGGATTTTTTTTATACTGCGCACACTGACCACATAGACCCATTCTTTCATATGTAGGCCCACTAGATTTGAGGGCGCTAGAATTTAGGCGTACTAGTATGCCAAAAACCCTGGGGTGTAAGCCGTACTAGTACGGCCGAAACCCCCAAAGGGTTAAATAAAACTTCAGATCCTGTTGTAGTGTAGTTTTTATTATATACCGTTCTGTTAATCATTATATTGTTACAAAAAATGCGATTCTAAAAGCTTAGAGATCTCCAGTGAATACTAGAAAGGACTGCCCTTCTAGCATCCAGCCTATTACTGGGTTTTCGTAACAAGTCAGTATCCTTGTCCAATTATCCATTAAAATTCAGTATTATTCAATAGTGCTTCAGGATTACAACTGGTAGGCTACTAACTAGAGAAATTAAAATTTAATAAATTTATTAAGTCTAGAGGTATATTATCAAATTAAATTAAATTAAATTAATCACAGTAATCAAAATAATATCACATCTCTCAAGTTCAATATTGTTGTGCTGAAAGCACATATCACATTTATAATTCTTAAGTACCGTCTGGTACATTAACATTTAATAAGATATTACAAATATGTACAAGTTCGGGTATGTGTGTAAGTGCTCTAAGTAGTTCGCCTCTTCAAGGGGGGCTCCTTGGCGTGGTGAAGAGGCTCTTGGTCTGAGGAATTAGCCCTGTCGGTCTTCTTCCTCAGACCGAACCTAATTACCCCCCATTCTCCCCTCCCCTATCCCATCCTCCCCATCCTCCCCTTTTTCCATTCCTCCTCCTCCTCCTCACCCCTCCCTTTTGCCCTTCCTCTTTTTAGCCTTCGTGATTTCTCCCACAGGCGCGCTAGTTCCTAGGTAGGGGAAAGGACACCGGGGTCGATCCCATTCCGTTGAGGTTTCTTGGCGGTGGCGTAGTTTGCCGTGGAATCTGGATTGCCTAGGGATGTCCCGATCCCTCTCCGGTATCCCGGAGTAGCTTTGGGTGTCTTTTGGGCGACGGGTGTATCTCTGGAAGCCACCTTTCGGATTCCGGGGGTGGTGGCTGAAGGAGGTATGCTTTGTGGCGGATATCCGGCCGCCCTCTCTTTTGTCCACCGAGGTAGCTCGGCAGATGTGAGGTTGCTATCCCGGATTGCTGGTTTACTGGCATGAAGGGTAGGGTATGGCACGGGTTCCATGCTGCATCTGCGCTACTAGCGGTGTCGAGTCCTCTTGGGCGCGGAGGGAGATTTCCGGCCCTTTCATTCCTCCTGGGAACTATTCCTCCCCGCTCCCCCCTTTTTTTATTCTTTTTTTTGTTTTTATTTTCTTTTCTTCTTTCTTTTTTTTTCTTAAAAACAAAAAGCAAAGGAGTAACCTAACCATGGCAGCCCTAGTCCATGAAACCACTACCCCCGGGCCCCTTCTTGATACCGCACCCCATTCTGACCCTGCCTTGTGTTTAGACCACTCTTCGGACACTCCTGATGCCCCTGTACCTCTTGCTGGTGCTGTTTCCTCACCCGCTTCAGGTACCGGGGCTTTGACTGACTCCTTCGATTTGTCTGAACTCCGCTCTCCTTTGACTATGCTTCCGGCTTCTCCCTCTACGGTACGGCAATTTTCGAATCGCCCACCCATTTCATGCCGGACCAACTCCGGTCCTACTCCTAAACGCCAACGTCAATCTCCTGATGATGCTCCGTCGTTACCTTCCCATTCTACTCGGAAACGACCGACACGTCAAGCACTCCCTCTCCACGCTCAGTTTCGGACCACACAATGGACTAAATTCTTTACTTTAAGACCAACTTCTTCTTCTGCCTACCTTTCTGACCATAGTATTGCCAAAGCGCTCCTGCGTCATGTTGGCAGAGATATTTCATTTCACGCTCTCAAGAGCGGTACGCGCATCGTCACTGTCCAGAATGCTACCCAAGCTCATGATCTTTCTCTCCTTTCGAATATCGATACTACTCCTATCACTATTGAAAAACATCTTTCTCTCAATTCTTGTAGTGGTACTGTCATTCTGCCCCATACCATAGTCCAACAGAATTTCCAGTCATGTGGCAATGACATTTTTGAACAGCTGGAACTCCAGGATCTCCCAATCCTCAAAGTAGACACTTATGTCCTTCCTGCCCGGGGGCGGAGACGTTACCCTTGCAATGTGGCTCGTTTAACTTTTGACAGCCGAGAACTCCCGTCCTCTGTATATGTCGCGGGACATCGGTTACAAGTTCGAAAGGTGATACCTACACCGCAACAATGTAGAAATTGCTGGCGTTTTGGTCACCCAGCGAAATATTGCAGATCTATGGCCGAATGCCCAGTCTGTGGTGCCGACAACCATTCTAATACATCTTGCAGTCAACCTCCATCTTGCCTTAATTGTAATGAAGCTCACCCTTCGTACTCCCGCCGTTGCCAGGTCTACTTAAATGAACGTGAAATCCGTTGCCTCAAAGAGGCAGAAGGTCTCCCTTATGCTATGGCAGTTACTCATCTCCGCCTCCAAGGGAGACTACCCCGTGTTTCTTATTCTCGTGTTTCCAAACATCCCCCCACTTCTGGGGTCCCATCTTCTGCAGCCTCCTCTGTTGTTACCCCTCCCATAGCCATTACGGCATCTAATCCTTTTGCTGTCCTTGGCTCTGACGTCCCGACTACAACTCAGTCTGTTCTCACATCTTCGCGTCCTTCCTCACAAGCCCCAGTATCGACAAGACCTCGTACGACACCTAATACCAATCGCCCCTCTACTCAGAAGTCCAAAAAATCCACATTGCTCAAATCTTCTTTGCCCCTTCCTTCCCTTCTTCCACCTCCACACGTTACCTTCCCAGTCTCTGTACCTAGTTCTTCCCCTCTCTCTGGCTCTATTACAAGTGTGGAGATTCACCCTCCTCCTCGTACTATGCCTTCCACCCCCGTCCCCTCCCAAGTTTCTCCCTCTTCTGTCACCTCCCAGGTTTCTACCTCTTCTGTTGTCCCCCACACTTCATCTCCAGTCCCTTACACTTTTCCCTCCCCCTCTACTTTGGTACAGTCCATTACTGTCCCAATCTTTACTCACCCTCCTCCTCCTATCTCCAATATGGTTTCCCATACATCTTTGAATTCAGAAACACTTGAAGCCATTTCAGAATATATTGCAGAGACTAAACCTTCAATGGACACTGATTCACTTCCTGTTCCTTCTCTTCCCTCTCCTCCATCTTCACAACCCCATTCTTCGCAACGCTCCGTTCCTTCGCTACTTGAACATCTTCCAATGCCACCACACGTTGACTTTTCTAACCCCTCTAGTCCGTAGGTGCCTTTACCTACAGATTCCTGATATTTCCTTCATCGCCAATCATGGCCTATTTACAGTGGAATATCCGCGGCCTCAGGGGTAATCGGGGTGAGCTTCAGATGTTGCTTTCCAGGTTTTCCCCTGTTGGTGCTTGCTTACAAGAACCAAAATTACACTCGGCTGTTTTCCAACCTATCTCAGGCTATAATTTATTGTATTCTTCGGATCCTTTCTCAGATGGGACCTTTAATGAAAGTGCCCTTCTTCTACGCAATGATATTCCGTACTGTCAACTATTTGTCCATACCTCGCTGCATTACACTGCAGCCCGTATCCACTTGAATAAGTGGTTTACAATATGTTCTTTATATCTCTCTCCTTCTCGAGCATTTTCTATCCCAGACTTTGCCTTTCTTGTTTCATCCTTACCACCACCACTTCTGTTACTTGGTGATTTTAATGCCCACCATTTCCTCTGGGGGGGGTCTCATTGTGACTCACGTGGCATTCAGTTGGAGGCTTTTCTTGCCTCTCACCCCCTCCATGTTTTAAATACGGGTACTCCCACCCATTTTGATCCTCGTACTCATACTCTCTCTTGCATCGATCTATCAGTCTGCTCTTCCTCCACTGCACTAGACTTCACCTGGTCTGTTCTACCAGACTTACATGACAGCGATCATTTTCCGATCATTCTTACTTCTCCTTCCTATTCACCACCTTCCCGTAGCCCTCGCTGGCAATTTGATCGGGCAAATTGGGATCTTTACTCACACCTCACTGCTTTTAGTGAGGTTCCTTCTTCATCCTCCATTGATGAGCTCCTACACATCTTCTCGACATCAGTTTATACCGCAGCTTCTCATTCTATACCCCAAACCTCAGGCAGGCATTCTCAGAAGTGCGTGCCTTGGTGGTCTCCTGCTTGTGCTCGTGCAGTACGTTTGAAACGTGCTGCATGGGGCAGGTACCGGTACAATAGAACCGCTGAGAGACTTGTTGATTTTAAGCAGAAGCGTGCGATCGCTCGCCGTATCATCCGTGAAGCTAAACGCACTTGTTGGCGAGACTATGTTTCCACCATCACCTCTGCTTCTTCTATGAGTGCAGTCTGGAAAAAAGTGAGGAAATTGAGTGGTAAATACTCTCCTGACCCGGCTCCTGTTTCTACGGGTCACTGGTGTTGATATAGCAAACCCTCTCGACGTTGCCATTGAACTTGGCACACATCTGGTCCGTATTTCCCGAGGGCTCCATCTATGCCCCTCGTTTCTTTCCTCAAAGTCTGCCAGAGAGTTAGTACCCTTGGACTTTTCTTCTCTCGGAGAAGAACAGTATAATGTGCCTTTTACACTTCAAGAACTGGAGGCAACGCTCTCAGCTTGCCGATCATCGGCAGCTGGGCCTGATGACATTCATATTCGTATGTTACAACATTTACATCGGTCAGCCCTTGTAGTCCTCTTACACCTCTTCAATCTTATTTGGGCACAAGGAGTTCTTCCCCAGCTGTGGAAATCTGCCATTGTTCTCCCTTTCCGCAAACCGGGTACTACAGGACATGATGCCTCCCACTATCGCCCCATCGCTCTTACAAGTGCAGTTTGCAAAGTGATGGAACGCCTCGTAAATCGACGTTTAATGTGGTATTTAGAGACTCACAACAGTCTCTCCGCTAGTCAATATGGCTTTCGTAAGGGTCGTTCTACCATAGACCCCTTACTACGCTTGGATACGTATGTTCGTAATGCCTTTGCGAATAATCACTCAGTTATTGCCATATTTTTTGACCTTGAGAAGGCATATGACACAACTTGGAGGTATAATATTTTGGCCCAGGCCCATTCCTTAGGCCTCCGAGGCAATCTACCATCCTTCCTTAAGAACTTTTTAACTGACAGACATTTCCGTGTTCGAGTCAATAATGTTCTTTCCCCGGACTTCGTCCAAGCTGAAGGTGTCCCTCAGGGATGTGTTCTAAGCACAACACTTTTTCTCCTTGCTATAAATGATTTGGCCTCTGTTCTTCCACCCAATATTTGGTCATCACTCTATGTTGATGACTTCGCTATTGCTTGTGCAGGCGCTGACTGTCACCTTATTGCAGTTTCTCTCCAGCATGCGGTCGACCGTGTTTCCACTTGGGCCACCACACATGGGTTTAAATTTTCAAGTACCAAAACTCACCAAATTACTTTCACTAGACGCTCTGTTATCTCCGATCATCCTTTGTATCTCTATGGCTCCCCTATCCCCGAACGTGATACAGTCAGGTTTCTAGGCCTTCTCTTTGACCATCGGTTAACCTGGAAACCTCACATTACCTCTCTGAAGGCAACTTGTCACAGCCGGCTAAACCTTCTTAAAACCCTTGCTCATCTTTCCTGGGGAGCTGATCGTCGAACTCTGCTTCGCCTACATTCAGCCCTCGTTTTATCGAAACTCGATTATGGTGACCAGATTTATTCCGCGGCCTCTCCTGCTACTCTCTCTAGCCTTAACTCTATCCATCACCAAGGCTTACGTTTGTGCCTTGGTGCTTTTCGCTCTTCCCCTGTTGAGAGCCTCTATACAGAAGCAAATGTTCCATCCTTGTCTGATCGCCGTGATGCCCATTGCCTTCGTTACTATGTACGCTCTCACGATCTACACAATCCTTCCATTTATAGAATGGTCACCGATATTAGTAGACATTCTTTATTCGTTCGCCGCCCCTGTTTGCTCCGTCCCTTTTCTCTTCGCCTACTTTCACTCTTGTCTTCCCTTCAGTTACCACCTTTATATGTTCATGTAGCATCTCACTTTTCCCTACCCCCCTGGGAAGTTCCAGCTGTTCGGGTCTGTTCTTTCTCACTCCCTTGCTCGAAAGCTCAACTGCCTACGGTGGCTTCCCGCTCTCTTTTTCTTGATCACTTCCACTCTCATTCTCATGCCACCGCTGTGTACACAGATGGCTCTAAGTCTTCAGACGGCGTCGGATTCGCAGCAGTGTTTCCGGACAGCGTCGTACGAGGGCATTTACTATCTTCAGCTAGCATTTTTACTGCTGAACTGTATGCCATTCTTGCAGCACTTATTCGTATCGCATCTATGCCTGTGTCATCATTTGTAGTAGTCTCAGACTCCCTTAGTGCTCTACAGGCTATACGAAAATTTGATACATCTCATCCCCTAGTTCTCCGTATCCAACTTTGGCTACGCCGTATCTCTACCAAACATAAAGATATTGTTTTTTGTTGGGTCCCTGGTCATGTCGACGTACAGGGCAATGAACAGGCAGACACTGCTGCGCGGTCAGCAGTATATGACCTACCAATTTCCTATCGAGGTGTTCCATTTCTGGACTATTTTGCTGCAATAGCTACCCACCTTCGCACCCGTTGGCAACAACGTTGGTCAACTCTGCTCGGTAACAAACTTCATTCTATTAAACCGAGCATAGGTTACTGGCCGTCTTCTTGTCATCAGTGCCGAGGTTGGGAGACCACTCTCTCCCGCCTTCGCATTGGCCACACTCGTCTTACTCATGGGTATCTCATGGAGAGGCACCCTGTTCCTCTCTGTGAGCAGTGTCAAGTTCCAGTATCGATTAGCCACATTCTGTTAGACTGCCCTCTCTATCAACGAGCACGCGGAATTTACCTCCAACGTCGTCTTCGTTCTCCTACTCTCTCTTTACCTTCCCTTCTTGCTGATGGACCCTCCTTTAATCCTGACTCTCTCATTGACTTCTTGACAACGACTGATTTACTCCACAAACTCTGATGATACTTTTCGCACTCCCCTCAGCCCTTTCTGGTTCAGTCTCTTGCTGCCCTTTACCCTTTTACCATCCACTGCCCCGCTGTTATCCGTAACCTGTTGCTCATCCATCTCCCTTTTGCCACCTGATGCCCTCGCTTCCTTCCTGCCCTGCAGCGCTGTATAGTCCTTGTGGCTTAGCGCTTCTTTTTGATTATAATAATAATAATCTAAGTAGTTCGTTATGTCTCACGACTCAACTAGACTTAAACAAGTGACTGACAAAGTCCTCTAATAAACTAACTTCTTGACCGACTGGCAACCAGAACAGTCTGCTTGAACAACAAAAAGAATGCTAAGCCCAATAGCAATATAATAAGCGACTGCGACACAGAATCAGGAACAAGGAGATAATATAACGACACTAAGTAGGGACCATCTGCAGATCCTCCACAAAAGTTACAAAACTCCCATACTACTGAATCTAAGTTCAGCATAAGAAAATACCCGACTGTGACAATACACAGAAACCAGTACAAATTAGGTCATAAGCTATAGTTCAGGACCTGAGATGCTCAGAGTGTCTATGCGACACACAACCTCAGTACAACGTCGAAAATCACTAAGTCTATACAATGTTCTGTGAACAGAGTTCTACAGAACTAACAAGAATAATGAGACAGACAATCTGTCCAACCACCAAGCGAGTCTAGAGCAGACTCAATACTTTAGGCGAGGTGAGGACACCCCCCCCCTCGATCACGTGATAGCTACATGGACAACTGCAGCTCAGAAGCCGGCAGTCTAAAGAGCTACAAACGATAATTACAGTAGTTTGACAATCAAGACTTGAACTGAGCACTTAATATGTTACATCATAACAATATAAAGCAATACATTTACGATTTAGCTATTATCGCAAATATAAGCAATATAAAATTATATGAAAAGGTAATATACATTATATATATACATAATAATCATTGCAACCATTCAGGGGTTGCAACACCCCCCCAACACGACAGACGGTCGCACTAGGAGTTGCATTAATGTCTTTCACATTACTGATTAATACAGGTTACATTACTAACAATATAATATATAAATTTTAATCAGTCTCTTGTGCCAAGCACCTCTACAATTTCACAGCGTTTATACACTAAGATATGCCCCTAGTACTAGGGCAGTACGCAGTATCGTATCTCGGCATACTCGTAGTTATGTACATCAGTGTAGAAACAGGATAGCGCAGACGAGCCTGACACGATGAGGCTCGATCATAGTAGAGAAGACTGCATTGCATAGCATTGTGAAATGCTATGTAGTATGGACATCCGAGTATGAAACAGCTTAAGGAGTGTAGTGAGGGGGGGGTCTGCGGCAGGACAGTGTTGCGTCACGCAGTACCATCGCCCACACCACACTACCCACTCAACACTCAGCTTGTCTCCTCCTCATACACAACAATACTGTGAATATATAAATATAATAATTAGACATGAGTATATATAGTTAATATGGGCTGGAGGGATTACGTTACTTTACTGAATTTGACATAGCAAGTAACAAAAGGTATTTGGGCATAAAATTACGTTAATTTAATGTAACTGATAATTATTAAGGACGTGACAGAGCATCAGCAATTACATTACAATGACCACTTATATGTTTTATACTAATAGAATAAGGTTGGATTCTGAGGGCCCACCGCATGATCCTAGCATTTTTACTCTTCATAGTATTTATATAAGTGAGTGGATTGTGGTCAGAAAAAACATTAATTTTAAATGGGGAAGTGCCCAAATACACGTCAAAATGTTCCAAGGACACCACAAGAGCTAGAGCCTCTTTCTCAATAGTGGCATAATTTTTCTGGTGTCGTTTAAGCTTAGATGAATAGTAACATATAGGATGGAGAATATCAGTGGATGTTGACTGTTGGAGCAGCACAGCGCCCACTGCATAACCACTCGCATCTATATGTAATTATTATTATTATTATAATCAAAAAGAAGCGCTAAGCCACAAGGACTATACAGCGCTGCAGGGCAGGAAGGAAGCGAGGGCATCAGGTGGCAAAAGGGAGATGGATGAGCAACAGGTTACGGATAACAGCGGGGCAGTGGATGGTGAAAGGGTAAAGGGCAGCAAGAGACTGAACCAGAAAGGGCTGAGGGGAGTGCGAAAAGTATCATCAGAGTTTGTGGAGTAAATCAGTCGTTGTCAAGAAGTCAATGAGAGAGTCAGGATTAAAGGAGGGTCCATCAGCAAGAAGGGAAGGTAAAGAGAGAGTAGGAGAACGAAGACGACGTTGGAGGTAAATTCTGCGTGCTCGTTGATAGAGAGGGCAGTCTAACAGAATGTGGCTAATCGATACTGGAACTTGACACTGCTCACAGAGAGGAACAGGGTGCCTCTCCATGAGATACCCATGAGTAAGACGAGTGTGGCCAATGCGAAGGCGGGAGAGAGTGGTCTCCCAACCTCGGCACTGATGACAAGAAGACGGCCAGTAACCTATGCTCGGTTTAATAGAATGAAGTTTGTTACCGAGCAGAGTTGACCAACGTTGTTGCCAACGGGTGCGAAGGTGGGTAGCTATTGCAGCAAAATAGTCCAGAAATGGAACACCTCGATAGGAAATTGGTAGGTCATATACTGCTGACCGCGCAGCAGTGTCTGCCTGTTCATTGCCCTGTACGTCGACATGACCAGGGACCCAACAAAAAACAATATCTTTATGTTTGGTAGAGATACGGCGTAGCCAAAGTTGGATACGGAGAACTAGGGGATGAGATGTATCAAATTTTCGTATAGCCTGTAGAGCACTAAGGGAGTCTGAGACTACTACAAATGATGACACAGGCATAGATGCGATACGAATAAGTGCTGCAAGAATGGCATACAGTTCAGCAGTAAAAATGCTAGCTGAAGATAGTAAATGCCCTCGTACGACGCTGTCCGGAAACACTGCTGCGAATCCGACGCCGTCTGAAGACTTAGAGCCATCTGTGTACACAGCGGTGGCATGAGAATGAGAGTGGAAGTGATCAAGAAAAAGAGAGCGGGAAGCCACCGTAGGCAGTTGAGCTTTCGAGCAAGGGAGTGAGAAAGAACAGACCCGAACAGCTGGAACTTCCCAGGGGGGTAGGGAAAAGTGAGATGCTACATGAACATATAAAGGTGGTAACTGAAGGGAAGACAAGAGTGAAAGTAGGCGAAGAGAAAAGGGACGGAGCAAACAGGGGCGGCGAACGAATAAAGAATGTCTACTGATATCGGTGACCATTCTATAAATGGAAGGATTGTGTAGATCGTGAGAGCGTACATAGTAACGAAGGCAATGGGCATCACGGCGATCAGACAAGGATGGAACATTTGCTTCTGTATAGAGGCTCTCAACAGGGGAAGAGCGAAAAGCACCAAGGCACAAACGTAAGCCTTGGTGATGGATAGAGTTAAGGCTAGAGAGAGTAGCAGGAGAGGCCGCGGAATAAATCTGGTCACCATAATCGAGTTTCGATAAAACGAGGGCTGAATGTAGGCGAAGCAGAGTTCGACGATCAGCTCCCCAGGAAAGATGAGCAAGGGTTTTAAGAAGGTTTAGCCGGCTGTGACAAGTTGCCTTCAGAGAGGTAATGTGAGGTTTCCAGGTTAACCGACGGTCAAAGAGAAGGCCTAGAAACCTGACTGTATCACGTTCGGGGATACGGGAGCCATAGAGATACAAAGGATGATCGGAGATAACAGAGCGTCTAGTGAAAGTAATTTGGTGAGTTTTGGTACTTGAAAATTTAAACCCATGTGTGGTGGCCCAAGTGGAAACACGGTCGACCGCATGCTGGAGAGAAACTGCAATAAGGTGACAGTCAGCGCCTGCACAAGCAATAGCGAAGTCATCAACATAGAGTGATGACCAAATATTGGGTGGAAGAACAGAGGCCAAATCATTTATAGCAAGGAGAAAAAGTGTTGTGCTTAGAACACATCCCTGAGGGACACCTTCAGCTTGGACGAAGTCCGGGGAAAGAACATTATTGACTCGAACACGGAAATGTCTGTCAGTTAAAAAGTTCTTAAGGAAGGATGGTAGATTGCCTCGGAGGCCTAAGGAATGGGCCTGGGCCAAAATATTATACCTCCAAGTTGTGTCATATGCCTTCTCAAGGTCAAAAAATATGGCAATAACTGAGTGATTATTCGCAAAGGCATTACGAACATACGTATCCAAGCGTAGTAAGGGGTCTATGGTAGAACGACCCTTACGAAAGCCATATTGACTAGCGGAGAGACTGTTGTGAGTCTCTAAATACCACATTAAACGTCGATTTACGAGGCGTTCCATCACTTTGCAAACTGCACTTGTAAGAGCGATGGGGCGATAGTGGGAGGCATCGTGTCCTGTAGTACCCGGTTTGCGGAAAGGGAGAACAATGGCAGATTTCCACAGCTGGGGAAGAACTCCTTGTGCCCAAATAAGATTGAAGAGGTGTAAGAGGACTACAAGGGCTGACCGATGTAAATGTTGTAACATACGAATATGAATGTCATCAGGCCCAGCTGCCGATGATCGGCAAGCTGAGAGCGTTGCCTCCAGTTCTTGAAGTGTAAAAGGCACATTATACTGTTCTTCGAGAGAAGAAAAGTCCAAGGGTACTAACTCTCTGGCAGACTTTGAGGAAAGAAACGAGGGGCATAGATGGAGCCCTCGGGAAATACGGACCAGATGTGTGCCAAGTTCAATGGCAACGTCGAGAGGGTTTGCTATATCAACACCAGTGACCCGTAGAACAGGAGCCGGGTCAGGAGAGTATTTACCACTCAATTTCCTCACTTTTTTCCAGACTGCACTCATAGAAGAAGCAGAGGTGATGGTGGAAACATAGTCTCGCCAACAAGTGCGTTTAGCTTCACGGATGACACGGCGAGCGATCGCACGCTTCTGCTTAAAATCAACAAGTCTCTCAGCGGTTCTATTGTACCGGTACCTGCCCCATGCAGCACGTTTCAAACGTACTGCACGAGCACAAGCAGGAGACCACCAAGGCACGCACTTCTGAGAATGCCTGCCTGAGGTTTGGGGTATAGAATGAGAAGCTGCGGTATAAACTGATGTCGAGAAGATGTGTAGGAGCTCATCAATGGAGGATGAAGAAGGAACCTCACTAAAAGCAGTGAGGTGTGAGTAAAGATCCCAATTTGCCCGATCAAATTGCCAGCGAGGGCTACGGGAAGGTGGTGAATAGGAAGGAGAAGTAAGAATGATCGGAAAATGATCGCTGTCATGTAAGTCTGGTAGAACAGACCAGGTGAAGTCTAGTGCAGTGGAGGAAGAGCAGACTGATAGATCGATGCAAGAGAGAGTATGAGTACGAGGATCAAAATGGGTGGGAGTACCCGTATTTAAAACATGGAGGGGGTGAGAGGCAAGAAAAGCCTCCAACTGAATGCCACGTGAGTCACAATGAGACCCCCCCCAGAGGAAATGGTGGGCATTAAAATCACCAAGTAACAGAAGTGGTGGTGGTAAGGATGAAACAAGAAAGGCAAAGTCTGGGATAGAAAATGCTCGAGAAGGAGAGAGATATAAAGAACATATTGTAAACCACTTATTCAAGTGGATACGGGCTGCAGTGTAATGCAGCGAGGTATGGACAAATAGTTGACAGTACGGAATATCATTGCGTAGAAGAAGGGCACTTTCATTAAAGGTCCCATCTGAGAAAGGATCCGAAGAATACAATAAATTATAGCCTGAGATAGGTTGGAAAACAGCCGAGTGTAATTTTGGTTCTTGTAAGCAAGCACCAACAGGGGAAAACCTGGAAAGCAACATCTGAAGCTCACCCCGATTACCCCTGAGGCCGCGGATATTCCACTGTAAATAGGCCATGATTGGCGATGAAGAAAATATCAGGAATCTGTAGGTAAAGGCACCTACGGACTAGAGGGGTTAGAAAAGTCAACGTGTGGTGGCATTGGAAGATGTTCAAGTAGCGAAGGAACGGAGCGTTGCGAAGAATGGGGTTGTGAAGATGGAGGAGAGGGAAGAGAAGGAACAGGAAGTGAATCAGTGTCCATTGAAGGTTTAGTCTCTGCAATATATTCTGAAATGGCTTCAAGTGTTTCTGAATTCAAAGATGTATGGGAAACCATATTGGAGATAGGAGGAGGAGGGTGAGTAAAGATTGGGACAGTAATGGACTGTACCAAAGTAGAGGGGGAGGGAAAAGTGTAAGGGACTGGAGATGAAGTGTGGGGGGGGACAGAAGAGGTAGAAACCTGGGAGGTGACAGAAGAGGGAGAAACTTGGGAGGGGACGGGGGTGGAAGGCATAGTACGAGGAGGAGGGTGAATCTCCACACTTGTAATAGAGCCAGAGAGAGGGGAAGAACTAGGTACAGAGACTGGAAAGGTAACGTGTGGAGGTGGAAGAAGGGAAGGAAGGGGCAAAGAAGATTTGAGCAATGTGGATTTTTTGGACTTCTGAGTAGAGGGGCGATTGGTATTAGGTGTCGTACGAGGTCTTGTCGATACTGGGGCTTGTGAGGAAGGACGCGAAGATGTGAGAACAGACTGAGTTGTAGTCGGGACGTCAGAGCCAAGGACAGCAAAAGGATTAGATGCCGTAATGGCTATGGGAGGGGTAACAACAGAGGAGGCTGCAGAAGATGGGACCCCAGAAGTGGGGGGATGTTTGGAAACACGAGAATAAGAAACACGGGGTAGTCTCCCTTGGAGGCGGAGATGAGTAACTGCCATAGCATAAGGGAGACCTTCTGCCTCTTTGAGGCAACGGATTTCACGTTCATTTAAGTAGACCTGGCAACGGCGGGAGTACGAAGGGTGAGCTTCATTACAATTAAGGCAAGATGGAGGTTGACTGCAAGATGTATTAGAATGGTTGTCGGCACCACAGACTGGGCATTCGGCCATAGATCTGCAATATTTCGCTGGGTGACCAAAACGCCAGCAATTTCTACATTGTTGCGGTGTAGGTATCACCTTTCGAACTTGTAACCGATGTCCCGCGACATATACAGAGGACGGGAGTTCTCGGCTGTCAAAAGTTAAACGAGCCACATTGCAAGGGTAACGTCTCCGCCCCCGGGCAGGAAGGACATAAGTGTCTACTTTGAGGATTGGGAGATCCTGGAGTTCCAGCTGTTCAAAAATGTCATTGCCACATGACTGGAAATTCTGTTGGACTATGGTATGGGGCAGAATGACAGTACCACTACAAGAATTGAGAGAAAGATGTTTTTCAATAGTGATAGGAGTAGTATCGATATTCGAAAGGAGAGAAAGATCATGAGCTTGGGTAGCATTCTGGACAGTGACGATGCGCGTACCGCTCTTGAGAGCGTGAAATGAAATATCTCTGCCAACATGACGCAGGAGCGCTTTGGCAATACTATGGTCAGAAAGGTAGGCAGAAGAAGAAGTTGGTCTTAAAGTAAAGAATTTAGTCCATTGTGTGGTCCGAAATTGAGCGTGGAGAGGGAGTGCTTGACGTGTCGGTCGTTTCCGAGTAGAATGGGAAGGTAACGACGGAGCATCATCAGGAGATTGACGTTGGCGTTTAGGAGTAGGACCGGAGTTGGTCCGGCATGAAATGGGTGGGCGATTCGAAAATTGCCGTACCGTAGAGGGAGAAGCCGGAAGCATAGTCAAAGGAGAGCGGAGTTCAGACAAATCGAAGGAGTCAGTCGAAGCCCCGGTACCTGAAGCGGGTGAGGAAACAGCACCAGCAAGAGGTACAGGGGCATCAGGAGTGTCCGAAGAGTGGTCTAAACACAAGGCAGGGTCAGAATGGGGTGCGGTATCAAGAAGGGGCCCGGGGGTAGTGGTTTCATGGACTAGGGCTGCCATGGTTAGGTTACTCCTTTGCTTTTTGTTTTTAAGAAAAAAAAAGAAAGAAGAAAAGAAAATAAAAACAAAAAAAAGAATAAAAAAAGGGGGGAGCGGGGAGGAATAGTTCCCAGGAGGAATGAAAGGGCCGGAAATCTCCCTCCGCGCCCAAGAGGACTCGACACCGCTAGTAGCGCAGATGCAGCATGGAACCCGTGCCATACCCTACCCTTCATGCCAGTAAACCAGCAATCCGGGATAGCAACCTCACATCTGCCGAGCTACCTCGGTGGACAAAAGAGAGGGCGGCCGGATATCCGCCACAAAGCATACCTCCTTCAGCCACCACCCCCGGAATCCGAAAGGTGGCTTCCAGAGATACACCCGTCGCCCAAAAGACACCCAAAGCTACTCCGGGATACCGGAGAGGGATCGGGACATCCCTAGGCAATCCAGATTCCACGGCAAACTACGCCACCGCCAAGAAACCTCAACGGAATGGGATCGACCCCGGTGTCCTTTCCCCTACCTAGGAACTAGCGCGCCTGTGGGAGAAATCACGAAGGCTAAAAAGAGGAAGGGCAAAAGGGAGGGGTGAGGAGGAGGAGGAGGAATGGAAAAAGGGGAGGATGGGATAGGGGAGGGGAGAATGGGGGGTAATTAGGTTCGGTCTGAGGAAGAAGACCGACAGGGCTAATTCCTCAGACCAAGAGCCTCTTCACCACGCCAAGGAGCCCCCCTTGAAGAGGCATCTATATGTAAAAAGAAGGGAAGATTGAAATTAGGACTTTTCAACACAGGAGCAGAGGATAGCAAGCGCTTCAACCTTTTGAACGAGTCTGAACAATCTCTAGTCCAGGTGAACTGAACTTTGCTACTAGTAAGCTCAGTGAGAGGAGCTGCAATCTGAGAAAAGTTTGGACAGAACCTGCGATAATATCCTGCCATACCCAGAAATCTCTGTACTCCCTTCCTATCCTGTGGCACTGGAAATTCAGAAATTGCACGAACCTTAGCCTCAATAGGAGCAACCTCACCTTGGCCGATACAAAAGCCTAGATAGGTAATCTTGGCTTGAACAAAACTACATTTAGCTAAGTTAACAGTGAAGTTGTAGTGCGCCAGTCTCTCAAACAATGCTCTGAGACGTGTCAAGTGCTGTTCCCACTCGTCACTGTACACCACTAAGTCGTCAAGGTAGGCTTCTACTCCTTCTAAATTGTGGGTCAACTCATTCATTATACGTTGTAATGAAGAAGCCGCGTTACATAGGCCGAAGGGGGTGACGAGGTAGTTAAACAATCCATCTTGAACAGTAAAAGCAGATATTTCTTGAGCACGTTCAGTAAGCGGGACTTGATAATAGCCTCGTAAGAGATCTAAATGGCTGACATACTGGGCTCCTGACACACAGTCAATAAGGTTGTCAATGCGAGGTAGAGGATAACCATGAGGCAAGGTGACAGAGTTCACTTTCCTGTAATCAGTGCACATCCTGAAACTACCGTCAGGTTTAGGCACTAAAATACAGGGAGATGCCCATGGACTTTTACTGCGCTCAATAAGTCCGTGAGATAACAGAAAATCAACCTCTTCTCTCAATGCTTTATGCTTCGTTGGACTCATCCTATATGGTGATTGCTTAATGGGTGATGCTCCCTGTACATCAACGTCATGTACACCCAGAGTACAACGTTTAGGAACATCACTGAACAATTCAGGGAAATGCAAAATCATGTTTTTAATATCACCAGCTTTATCAATCCCAAGATTACTAAGAAAATCGTCTAGTGATTGTAGAGTCACTGAATTTTCTAAACGAACCTCTATACCTCTAGAGATGTCAGGTAGACTGACGTTTTCTTCCTCTGTCCTAGGAAGAATAGAAGTAGTAGGTAGAGGACTAGCGTAGTATGCCTTAAGCTGGTTAACATGGTACACATGATTAGATTTCTTTTTCCCAGACGTACGTACCAAATAATTTACGTCGCTAAGCTTTTTCACTACTTCCAGGGGACCATCATACCTGGCTTGTAGAGCATGACCTGGTACTAATTTCCGAGCCATCACCTTATCTCCTGCTTTAAAAGAACGAGAGACAGCACACTTGTCATAATGTTGCTTCATTCTAGCTTGGGCTGAAACTAGGTTTTTCGAAGCTAGCTCTCTAGCGGCTGTCAAATGTTGTTGCATTAATGAAGGTGAAGTACTCAATGATGGATTTGATTTTCCTGTCCACACGTCTTTCAACACTGCGAGAGGACCACGCACTTGGTGTCCGAATATTAATTCAAATGGACTAAATCCGAGACTTTCTTGCTCACTTTCTCTCATAGCGAACAGAAGAAAAGGTATACCCTCATCCCAGTCTCTAGAAAAATGTTCACAATAAGCTCTCATCATGGACTTCAGTGTCTGATGAAATCTCTCTAGAGCACCTTGTGACTGTGGATAACTGGTTGACAGTACAGACTTTATTCCTAGGTGGGATAATGCTTCTCGAAAGATCTTAGAAGTGAAGTTAGATCCCTGATCTGATTGTATCTCTCGTGGCAATCCAACCTGGGAGAAAAATTTCATCAGCGCTCTCACAATAGCACGAGCATTAATTTTTCTCATAGGAATAGCTTCGGGATAGCGTGTTGCAGCGTCCATAATAGTAAATAAGTATTGCTTTCCTAGTTTGGTTCTAGGCAAAGGACCAACACAATCTATAATAAGACGTGAGAATGGTTCACCATCCACGGTGATAGGAATGAGAGGTGCAGGTGGAGGTGAGTGTGCTGGCTTGCCTGTCACTTGACACACGTGGCAACGTCGCACATGATCAGCTACTGTTTCCTTCATCTTTGGCCAAGTAAAATGTTTTGCCAGTTTACAGAGTGTCTTCTTGACACCCAAATGTCCTCCTATGGGACTATTGTGAGCAAAATCAATGGCTTCTTCACGAAATGTAACTGGTAACACTACGAAATGCTTGACTGTGGTGGAAACACTATCAGCTGACAACTTACATGTATTTTTCTCCATCAGTACACCGTTACTATAATAGTAACAATTATCGAGATAATTTGCTTCACTCTCAGTAACTGCTATATCTGTCTTTCCAGTGATTGATCAACAAACTGATCCTTGCTTAAATCATCATGAGTTAGAAATTTAACGTCAGTTGTCTCCCGACTAGGTTGATGACCGGGGGGAGTCAGTGTTAATGATCCTGGGCGCAGAGCGTCACTAAACAACATATTCAAGCCCAAATCATTGTCATCAACTAACTCAACAGGAGACAGGGATGGTTGTTGTATCTTTGACATAGCTCTAATAATTGCGCTGAGAGGAAATTATTATTATAATCAAAAAGAAGCGCTAAGCCACAAGGACTATACAGAGCTGCAGGGCAGGAAGGAAGCGAGGGCATCAGGTGGCAAAAGGGAGATGGATGAGTAATAGGTTACGGATAACAGCGGGGCAGTGGATGGTGAAAGGGTAAAGGGCAGCAAGAGACTGAACTAGAAAGGGCTGAGGGGAGTGCGAAAAGTATCATCAGAGTTTGTGGAGTAAATCAGTCGTTGTCAAGAAGTCAATGAGAGAGTCAGGATTAAAGGAGGGTCCATCAGCAAGTTTGTGAGAAATCTCGTAATTGTCTGCTAATGCTGCAGTTTCCAGAATATCCGAGGTAGTATGATCGATCAGATATTCTTGTATGTCAGCAGGCATACAGTTGTTAAACTCTTCGTGTAGTAACAACTGAACAAGGCTGTCGTAGTTGTTACACTTGGCAGCTCTAGACCATCTCTCAAAAGCAACTTTTTTCTCACGAGCAAATTCTACACAAGTTTGATCTTGTCGTCGTTGTAACGTACGAAATGCTCTTTGATAACTTACAGGTAACAAGTTATATGTCTCTAGAATAGTTTGTTTGACAGCGTCATAACTAATGTACTTGGCAAATGGTAAAGCAGCAGTACAAGTTTGAGCTCTTCCTGTCAACGCTGTGTGCAACAATGTTGCCCAGTGCTTATGTGGCCAGTTCATAGCACATGCCTGGTTCTCAAACACATCAAAATAGGTGTCTAAGTCACTTTCAAAAAACTTAGGAACCATGGATGCAGCTTTCTGCACATTAAATGGGTCTTGTGATATATCAGTCTGTTGTCTTCCCAGACGAACATTTTCTCTTTGGAAATCTTCTTTGTTCAATTTCCTCTGTGCCTCTGTGCAGTCTGCAACATAATGAGGCGTTCCAACCTCTCAAACTGTTCCTGAGAGATAGGACCAGTTGGTAATGGAGGAGTAGGGAAATTAACATGGTCTGGATGGTCCTTAGGTCGGACACTTCGTTCAACCGTCCCTAGAGAGTCTAGATCTGGTCTAGGATAAGTAGATTCAGGTGTAGCATACACAGTACTTGCGTGAGGCTTAGTCATACTACCAGCTATACTCTGTACTATAGTGTCAGTAAGGCGGGAAGGTGTGAGCGGAGGTTCACTAGGCTCAGACACTTCTGCCATAGTTGCTCTTTCTTCATCAAATAGAGTCATACTTCCTAATTGTGACACTAGGCTTTCTGAATCTGAATCATAATCAGACATCTCTGTATGAGCAGGAAACAACATATCTTTAATCAACGCTCTGACAGTTTCTGCGGTGTAATTCCTGTTATACGTCACACCGAGATATTTGGCTACTCGCCAACACGTCTGAAGTTTTAATGTACTCAACTCAGACAAAGTCAGAGTATCAATTAACTGTTTCACTTTGGCATACATCACGAAAATAATTGTACTACGAGAGTGTGATTATGGGAAATTATAATCCTGATAGGAATTTTAGTGTTGGTTGTCTTAGAGTTAGAACTCATAAACAGTATTTCCATCTCCTTGGATCAAGAGAGTCGGGTACATACATCCACCTGGTATGTTGTACAAGACTAAACTCAAAGTCTTCAGATTAGGAAAGTACTCAAAGTGTTTGATCATAGAGTTACTAGTATGTCAAACTGGACAATTTCTCCAACACCTTGGATCAAGAGCATCCCAGACAGGCCCCCATTTGTTACAAAAAACGCGATTCTAAAAGCTTAGAGATCTCCAGTGAATACTAGAAAGGACTGCCCTTCTAGCATCCAGCCTGTTACTGGGTTTTCGTAACAAGTAGTCAGTATCCTTGTCCAATTATCCATTAAAATTCAGTATTATTCAATAGTGCTTCAGGATTACAACTGGTAGGCTACTAACTAGAGAAATTAAAATTTAATAAATTTATTAAGTCTAGAGGTATATTATCAAATTAAATTAAAATAAATTACTCACAGTAATCAAAATAATATCACATCTCTCGAGTTCAATATTGTTGTGCTGAAAGCACATATCACATTTATAATTCTTAAGTACCGTCTGGTACATTAACATTTAATAAGATATTACAAATATGTACAAGTAAGTTTGTGTGTGTGTGTAAGTGCTCTAAGTAGTTCATTATGTCTCACGACTCAACTAGACTTAAACAAGTGACTGACAAAGTCCTCTAATAAACTAACTTCTTGACCGACTGGCAACCAGAACAGTCTGCTTGAACAACAGAAAGAATGCTAAGCCCAATAGCAATATAACAAGCTACTGCGACAAAAAATCAGGAACAAGGAGATAATATAACGACACTAAGTGGGGACCATCTGCAGATCCTCCAAAAAAGTTACAAAACTCCCATACTACTGAATCTAAGTTCAGCATAAGAAAATACCCGACTGTGACAATACACAGAAACCAGTACAAATTAGGTCATAAGCTATAGTTCAGGACCTGAGATGCTCAGAGTGTCTATGCGACACACAACCTCAGTACAACGTCGAAAATCACTAAGTCTATACAATGTTCTGTGAACAGAGTTCTACAGAACTAACAAGAATAATGAGACAGACAATCTGTCCAACCACCAAGCGAGTCTAGAGCAGACTCAATACTTTAGGCGAGGTGAGGACACCTCCCCCTCGATCACGTGATAGCTACATGGACAACTGAAGCTCAGAAGCCGGCAGTCTAACGAGCTACAAACGATAATTACAGTAGTTTGACAATCAAGACTTGAACTGAGCACTTAATATGTTACATCCTAACAACATAAGTCAAATAACAATATAAAGCAATACATTTATGATTTAGCTATTATCGCAAATATAAGCAATATAAAATTATATGAAAAGGTTAAATATACATTATATATATACATAATAATCATTGCAACCATTCAGGGGTTGCAACATATATGTATTAATGTTTCAGTTTGAAAACTCCATTTAACCCTTTGAGGGTCGACAGGCCCTCTCAGAAACTCGTTCTCAGGGTCGGCCAAATTTAAAAAAAAAAACAATAATTTTTTCTTATGAAAAGATAGAGAATCTTTTCCCGATCATAATGACACCAAAATTATGAGATTTGATGGAAAACTTACGGAATTATGCTCTCGCGAAGTTAGCGGCCTCGGCGATGTTTATGCATCGGCAATTTTGCCTAATTTGAGCCCCATTTTTTTTTATTGAATGAGTGCAAGAAACCACCCATTTACCATTTTCAACTATCCAATACAGTGGTCAGAATTTAGCAATTTTGCCAATTTCACACAAATTTCAAAAAATGCCAATTTCCGAATAGGGTCCAGAACAAACAAGAAATACATTCCTGGCACTAAAATGACATTTCTTCTGTTCATTAGTCACGTCTCAAGGCCCCTCTTACATTCTTTTGCTTTCCACTTTGAATTTTTATTCTCACGAAAAATAGAAGATTTACTGTTATGCAGACTACTGCATTAGTGTAAAAAATGGTATAAATCATATTGGTGCACTTGCAAAAGAATGTAAGACTCACCAGTTGACGTGTATTGGACGCTTGGCACGATTTGTTTACTTTTGAACTTTGGTAAAAATCGAACATTTCTGCTATTTTGAGCTCAATTTCAAGGTACTTTTCATTGCAAAACCAGTGAAAATCATCTCAATTTCTGTGATATGCATTCCATTCTATAAAATGAGACCAAGAAAACTAGAATACAACAATAAATACCATACGAAAATACAGTGCAAAGTCGCTGTTTTATGCCAAAAAAATGGTGAAAGTTTTTTTTTCTCATTATGCACTGTGTGCTGCAGGATTTTTTTTATACTGTGCACACTGACCACAGACCCATTCTTTCATATGGAGGCCTACCAGCCTTTTCCCGCGAGATTTGACGGCGCTAGAATTTATGCGTACTAGTACGTCAAAAAACCCTGCGCGTAAGACGTACTAGTACGTCCGAAACCCTCAAAGGGTTAATTCAATTTGAGTAAAAAAAAAAAATCCAAAACTTGTTCAATACAGCCTCTCCTCACTTAGCGACGTACTCGTTTACCTGCACCTCAGACTTACGACAGGCTCTCTGACCAGTATGCATACCTAAATAATGTATCTTAGAGCTGATTTCCTCTATTCTGTTTATTACAATGTACAGTACACTACAATATAAACATTTAAAAATACATATACCAGAAATGTTATAAATGGTGCAAAGGTGACATTAAAACAATATCAAAGATGGCTGACACAAACCCACTACCATTAGAGCATGTTCCTCGCTTAACCCTTTCAGGGTCAGCAGGCCCTCTCCTAAACTTGTTCTCAGGGTCAAAAAAAATTTCGAAAAAAAAAAAATATTTTTTCTTATGAAATTTTAATCTTTTCCCAATCATAATGACACCAAAAGTATGATATTTGATGGAAAACTTACGGACTTATGCTCTCGCAAAGTTAGCGGTCTCGTTGATGTTTACACATCGCGATTTCACCCACTTTGAGCTCTATTTTCGGCCAATTCCAATGTACCAGTCGACAAAAATCATAACTATTTCGCTAGAACTCCATTTTTTCTATCAAATGAGTACAAGAAACCACCCATTTACCAATTTCATCTATCCAATAAAGTGGTTGGCAATATTGCCAATTCCACACAAATTTCAAAAGATGTCAATTTCCAAATAGGGTCCAGAATAAACAAGACAGACATTCCTGGCACTTAACCCCTTGACTGTCGCAACCCCCAATCCTGAGGTGTTTCCTGGTGTCGCAAAATTTAAAAAAAAAAATTATTTTTTCTTATGAAATGATAGAGAATCTTTTCCTGATTGTAATGACACCAAAAAAAAACGAAATTTGATGGAAAACTGACGGAATTACGCTCTCACAAAGTTAGCGACCTCGGCGATATTTACAAATCGGCGCTTTCGCCCACTTTGAGCCCCACTTTCAGCTAATTCCATTGTTCCAGTCGACCAAACTCATAGCTATTTCTTTAGAACTCTGTTTTTTCTATCGATTGAGTACAAGAAACTGACCATTTACCAATTTTAACTACCCAATAATGTGGTCAGAAATTTGCAATTTGGCCAATTTCACGAAAATTAAAAAATATGACAATTTCAAAATAAGGTCCAGAATGAACAATGCAGACATTCCTGGCTCTAAAATAACATTTTCTTTGTTCATCAGTCATGTCTCCAGGCCCCTCTGATATTACTCTTGCTTTCTGTTTTGAATTTTTATTCAAACAAAAAATAGAAGATTTACTATTATGCAGACTACTACAATATTGTAATAATTGTGTAAGTAACATCAACCCATTCATGACTGCATATTAGAATGGCTAGTTGGACATTTATTGGACAATGACATCATTTGTTTACTTTTGAACATCTGCAAAAATCAAACATTTCCCCTACTTTGAGCTCCATTTCCAGGTTCTTTTTATAGTAAAATCAATCAAAATCACTCTATTTCTATAATGTTTTCCATTCTATCAAATGAGACCAAGAAAACGAGAATACAACCATAAATACTATACGAAAATAGATCACAAAGTTGGCATTTTAATTAAAAAAAACGTTTTTTTTTTTCTCATTATGCACTGCGTGCTCCAGGATTTTTTTTATATGGTGCACACTGACCACACAGACCCATTCTCTCACATGTGGGCCTACCAGCTTTCTCCTTCTTGATTTGAAGCCGCTAGAATTTATGAGTATATATATACGTCAAACACGGTACCTCATAAGACGTATATATACGGCCACGACAGTCAAAGGGTTAAATAACATTTCCTCTGTTCATTAGTCATGTCCCCAGGCCTCTGTTACATTTCTTTTGCCTTCCACTTTGAATTTTTATTCACACAAAATATAGAAGATTTACTGTTATGCAGACTACTACAGTGACATGGTCCTCAGACAAATAGAGAAACTAAAACCTAACAAATCCCCAGGTCCTGATGAACTGTTTGCAAGAGGAACTTAGCATACCTTTGGCTAATCTTTTTAACATATCACTACAAACTGGCATAGTGCCTGATAAGTGGAAAATGGCAAATGTAATATCTGTTTACAAGGCAGGTGACAGGTCCTTGGCTTCGAACTGTAGACCAATAAGCCTTACCTCCATAGCGGGAAAATTTACGGAATCAATAATTGTCGAAGCAATTCATAGCCATCTTGATAGGCACAGATTGATAATGAATCTCAACACGGCTTTACAAAGGGGCGTTCCTGTCTTACGAATTTACTAACTTTTTTGACTAAGGTGTTTGAGGAGGTAGCTCATGGTAAAGAATATGATAGTGTATATGGACTTCAGTAAGGCTTTCGATAGAGTTCCACACCAGAGGCTATTGAGGAAACTTAAGGCACATGGAATAGGAGAAATTTTTTCCTGGGTAGAGGCATGGCTGACAAATAGGCAGCAGAGTGTTTGCATAAATCAGAATGGGGGCACGTCACAAGCGGTGTTCCTCAGGGGTCAGTGTTGGGCCCGTTGTTCACAATTTACATAAACGACATAGATGAGGGAATAAATAGCGACATAAGCAAATTTGCTGACACCAAAATAGGCCATCCAATTCATTCTAATGAGGACACTAGAGCACTCCAGGATGATTTGAATAGACTGATGCTATGATTGGAGAAGTGGCAGATGCAGTTTAATATTGACAAATGCAAAGTTGTAAATGTTGGACAGGTAAACAACCATGCCACATATAAACTAAATAATGTAGATCTTAAGGGCTGTAGGCCCTAAGGTTTAGAGATTTTAAAATTGAAGTTGAAAAATTCTGGAAATTAAGGTTTTCTTACCAGAAAATAGTGCAAAATTCTGGCAACATGTTGATGCAATCAGCTTGTTTCTATCATATTTCTAAGTATGTTTTTTTTTTTCAAAAATGTAATTTTTATGTTTTTGCTCTCATCAAGAGGACATGTTGGCACTTATTTTTTTTTTTTTTTTTTACTCCAGAAATTACTATTATTTCATTCTAAATTACTGATTATTTCATTCTAAACAAGTTCTGTGACGACTAAAGTGAAGAGCACAGAGTTGTTGCTGCTCAGTTGCCTCTGGGTTATCAGCAATGATAGGAGTTTGCAACACACTCAGATTTGGTGTTTCATAGAGTTTTATAGAAACAAAAACTTGAATAACTCAGGAATAAGTTATTGACATTTGTTGAACTGATTTGCAAAGAGTAATAATAGGAGTGTCATGATTTTTTCAGACAATATTGCTGAATGATGGTTCTGTGTAATTACAACGTTGTTTTGCAATATGTTTTACCATTTTGTTTTTTTTGACTCTTATTCTCACAAAAAATGCCAAAAAACAACAACACAAATTTCAAAAAAAAATATATAATGCAATCTATTGACATTTCTCACAAAAAAGTTTGAAGGTTAGATAATCTAACTCTTTATCTTTCATCTGATGTTGACTAGAACATTGTACAACTTACCAGTTTTGTAGAAATAAGAGAGATTTATGATAAATACAGTTTTTCAATATCTTGCAACTTTGCAACAAGAAGTCCATGCATATAAATGTGTATAGGATGCAAACTGCTCCTTAACAACAGCATAAAGATACACTTGAAATTGGACTTCAATTTTAAAATCTCTAAATCTTAGGGCCTAGGGGCCTTAATACTACTGATTGCAAAAAAAATTTAGGAGTTCTGGTTAGCAATAATCTAAAACCAAGACAACAGTGCATTAGTGTTCGCAATAAAGCTAACAGAATTCTTGGCTTCATATCTAGAAGCATAAATAATAGAAGTTCTTCAGCTCTATATATCCTTGGTTAGGCCTCATTTAGACTATGCTTCTCAGTTCTGGTCACCGTATTACAGAATGGATATAAATGCTCTGAAAAACCTACAGAGGAGGATGACAAAGATGATCCCATGTTATCAGAAATCTTCCCTATGAGGATAGACTGAGGGCCCTGAATCTGCACTCTCTTGAAAGGCATAGAATTAGGGGGGGATATGATCGAGGTGTATAAATGGAAAACAGGAATAAATAAAGGGGATGTAAATAGCGTGCTGAAAATTTCCAGCCAAGACAGGACTTGCAGCAATGGTTTAAAGTTGGGAAAAATTCAGATTCAGGAAGGATATAGGAAAGCACTGGTTTGGTAATAGAGTTGTGGATGAGTGGAACAAACTCTCAAGTACAGTTATTCAGGCTAAAAC
Source organism: Cherax quadricarinatus (assembly GCF_038502225.1). NCBI lineage: Eukaryota > Metazoa > Arthropoda > Malacostraca > Decapoda > Parastacidae > Cherax > Cherax quadricarinatus. The sequence continues at coordinate 7,886,835 of NC_091340.1, forward strand.
ATTGTGTAGTATTAAAAATAGGTTAGATAAATACGCGAGTGGGTGGGTGAGAGTTGGACCTGACTAGCTTGTGCTGCTGGGTCTGGTGCCATGCTCCTTCCTTGAGCGGAGGTGACCAGACTGGGTGGGTCATTGGGCTAATCACGGGGGGGGGTGGGGGGGGCATGGACCTGCTCCGCATGGGTCAGTAGGCCTGTTGCAGTGTTCCTTCTTTCTTATGTTCTTATTAGTGTAGAAATGGTATAAATAATATCAATGCACTTGTGAAAGAATATTAGATTCACCAGTTGACATGTATTGGACGCATGGCTTGATTTATTTACTTTTGAACTTTGGCAAAAATCGAACATTTCTGCAACTTTGAGCTCAATTTCAAGGTACTTTTCATTGGGAAACCAATAAAAATCATCTCAATTTCCATAATATGTCTTCCATTCTATAAAATGAGACCAGTTAAACTAGAATAGAGCCATAAATAGCATACGAAATTTCACTGCAAAGTCGCTCTTTTAAACCAAAAACACGGTCGGAGTTTTTTTCTCTCATGCACTGTGTGCTGCAGGATTTTTTTTTTTATACTGCTCACACTGACCACATAGACCCATTCTTTCATATGTAGGCCTACCAGCTAGAATTTAGGCGTACTAGTATGGCACCAACCCTGGCGTGCAAGGCATACTAGTATGGCACCAACCCTGAAAGGGTTAATGATGAATTCGTTTACTGACGTCTTAGGAATGGGACTCCGTTAAGTGAGGAGAGACTGTATAATGTAAAAATTATTTTTTCCCACTGTTTATCTTCATATTTTTTAAATTTTTATAAGACGAGGACTGAAAATGAAGTTCATAGAAAATGATGAGTACACTGCCCTATACTCGGATTTGTTGCTTTTCATGATTGCGTGTAAAAAATGTATCTGGACCTTTGCATACATTGGTACTTGTCCAAGTGGACCTTTGCTCATAGTAGTTGAGTAGCCCTGCTCTAGTGCTTTCTTTTCCCCATCAATGTCAAGTCACAATTAGAGAAAACAGGTTGGGAGAAGGGAGTGGCGGTAGTAGTACAATTAACTGAGCAGTAGTAGTTGAAGTTGCAACCACAGAGATCTGTCCTATGTTGATCAAAACTGATGATAAGTAATAAGAGTAAATTACATTTCAAGACAGTTCAGATCAAAGTAACTCATTTATGTTGACACCACCTACCCTGCAGTGATGTATGGCCTGTGGGTTTAGCTCTTAGTTTTGATTGTAAGAAGAATATGTTTACACCTGTTCCCAAGGGGCAGAGGAGGACTGCAATAGTACCCTATTGCAGTCCTCCTCTAGACTCGTGCTAGAAAAGAAAAATAAGAAAATGGGAATACAGAAGACATCAATCTACATCTACAGGACCTTAAATTCCAATATTAACCTTGACCTAAAATGCTTTCTTGATAGTCATGACAGAACCCACAGGCATAACACCAGACACAAACATCTCTATGACATTCCCCGTGTCCGACTAAACCTTTACAAAAATTCAATGAATATCAAAGGCCCTAAAATCTGGAACACCCTACCTGAAAATTCTAAAACTGCAGACACATTCATCACCTTCAAAACTACCATCAGAAAACATCTTATCTCCCTGATACACCCTGTCAACTAATTACACGAATACCACCTGGTGGTTAACACTTACACTCACTCACCCATTTGACCATAAACAGAAATATCAATCTCAATCTCAAAATAATGAATCTTAACTAGTCATAAGTTGGCCTGTGATACTCCAATACTGAAACTATGTATAGTGCCAAAACAAAAGCATTCACATTGCTAAACTCACAAACTAGTATTTAGTCACATAGCCATAATACCAACTTACCTCATAATTTTGTAATATTTTAAACTTAAGATTTAATCTAAGTCTGCCCAAAATGCCTAGCCATGCTAGGTGTTCTAGTGGTACACTCTGTAATTATTATTTTACATGTAAACCACACAATAACCAAATTCTGTAAACTCAGCATTGTAATCCTTATAGAGAATAAACTTTGAATTGAAAGAGGAAAAAAAGAGAAGGCAAAGGTAAGGTCACAAGTGTTATGAACATGGAGAGGATTTGACAATGTATCGAGAAAGGCAGGCCTAAGAGTAATGGTAGGAATTTTGTGTATAATGGCTGACTCAAGACAGCATTTGTGAAGGCTAGAAAATTGGTAGTTTTAGCAGATCAGTCAGGAGGATGACTGTGATCTCTAACATGACAGAAAAGAGCATTGTTGGTATTCGCAACCTCTTCAAGGGGGGCTCCTTGGCGTGGTGAAGAGGCTCTTGGTCTGAGGAATTAAGACCTTTTAATCTCCTTCCTCAGACTGAACCTAATTACCTCCCAATCCCCCCTTCCCTATCCCATCCTCCCCATCCCCCCTTTTCCCTTTCTTCCTCCTCTCCCCATCCCTCCCCTATCCCCTTGCTGTTTTCAGCCTTTGGGATTCTTCCCACAGGTACTCTTAGTTCCTAGATAGGGGAAAGGGCACTGTGGTCCATCCCATTCCATTGAGGTCCGTGGTGGTGGTGTAGTTTGGCGTGGAATCTGGGTCACCTAGGGATGTCCCACTCCCTCTCTGATCTCCCGGGGGGTGGCTTTGGGGTGACAAGTGTATCTCTGGAAGCAGCCTTTCGGATTCCAGGGGGTGGTGGCCGAAGGAGGTATGCTTTGTGGCAGGTATCTGGCCGCCCTCTCTGTTGTCCACTGAGGTGGCTCGGTAGATGTGAGGTTGCTATCCCAGATTACTTACTGATTTACTGGCATGAGGGGTATGGCATGGCACGGGTTTCATGCTGCATCTGCACTACTTGCAGTGCTGGGATCCTCTTGGGTATGGAGGGAGATTTATGTCCCTTTCATTCCTCCTAGAAGCTATACCTCCATATTCCCCCCTTTTTTTCTTTTTCTAAAAAGCAAAAAGAAAGAAGTGACATAACCATGGAGTCTGAAGTCCATAAAACAACTCCTCCCAGGCCCCTTTCTGCTACACCTTGTTCTGACCCTACCTCATTATTTGACCACTCTTTGAACATTTCTCATGCCCCTGTACTTCCTGCTGGTGGTGTTTCGTCACCAGCTCCAGGTATCGGAGTTCTGCCTGACTCCTTTGATACATCTGACCTCTGCACTTCTTTGAAAATGCTTCAGACTTCTCCCTCTAAGGTGCGGCGATTTTCGGATTGCCCGCCCATCCCACATTGGCCCAACTCCAGTCCCGCACCTAAACGCCCAAGACCATTACCTGATGATACTCCTTCGCTTCCTTCTCATTCTGCCCAGAAAAGACCGACACAATACTCCCTCCCCTTACACACTACATTTCAAAATACACAATGGACTAAGTTTTTTTTTACTCTGTGACCAACTTCTCCTGTCTTTCCAGTCATAGTATTAGCAAGGCACTTCTGTGCCATGTTGGTCAAGATATATCCTTTCATGCTTTAAAAAGTGGTGCATGCATCATCACAGTACAGAATGCTAGCCAAGCTCACAATCTCTCTCCTTACAAATAACAAAAAAAGGCACAATACCGTGACTGGAACGATACACAAATAACCCACACATAAAAGAGAGAAGCTTACGACGACATTTCGGTCCGACTTGGACCATTTACAAAGTCACACTAACCAGAAGTGGAGCAGGACGGCTATATATAGACAGGAAGAGGTGGTGGTGGAAGTAGTAGTAGTAGTGGGGAATAAGGAGGAGGAGCGGGTTATTTGTGTCTCTCTCCTTACACCCATAGATGCTATTCCTGTAACTAGTGAAAAACATCATTCTCTCAGTTCTTGTAGTGGTAGTCATTCTACCTCATACCACTGTCCAACAGAATTTCCAGACATGTGGTGACGACATTCTGGAACAGCTTGAGCTCCAAGACCTCCCAATCTTCAGAGTAGACACCTACGTCCTCCCTGCCCACAGGCGGAGAAGATACCCTTGCATTGTAGCTCGCTTAACTTTTGACTGCTGTGAGCTTCCATCCTTGGTTTATATTGTGGGGCACTATTTACAAGTTTGAAAGGTGATCCTTACACCACTACAGTATAGAATTGCTGGTGTTTGGGTCATCCAGATAAATACTGCAGATCCACGGCTGAATGCCCAGTCCCTGGTGCCGACGACTGTACCAATACATCTTGTTGTCTACCTCCCTCTTGCCTTAATTGCTATGAGGCTCGCACATCTTACTCTCGCCATTGCCAAGTTTACTTAAATGAGTGAGAACTCTGTTGTCTCAAAGAGGCAGAAAGCTTTTCTTATGCTATGGCAGTCTCTCATCTACGCCTCCAGGGGATATTTCCCTGTACAGTGTATTTCTTATTCTCAAGTTATTAAACGACCCCCTACCTCTGGGGTCCCAACTTCCATAGCCTCCTCTGCGGTCACCCCTTCCACAGTCACCCATCTCTAATTCTTTTGCTGTCCTGGACTCAGAGGTCCCTACCTTGACACCTCATTCTGTTCTCGCCTCTTCCTCTTCTCACTCACGTTTGTCTCTACAAGACCTCATACAACTCCTCCCCATCGCCCTCTATTTCTCCGAAGTCCAAAAAATCCCCCAATGTTAAAATCTCCTTCCCTTCTATCTGCACGTTTTTCCTTTCCAGTCTCTGCCTGGTTCTTCACTTCTAACTGGCTGTTACGAGTGTGGAGGGTCATCCTCCTCCTTGTACAGTACCTTCTCCAGTCCCCTCCCAAGTTGCTTCTCCAGTTCGTTCTACCCTTTCACGCCCCCCCTACTTTGGTACATTCCATCATCTCCCCAATCTTCACTCGCCTTCCTCCTCCCATTTCCAATATCGGCCCACATACAACGTCCTTGTCCTTTGAAACACTTGAAGCTATCTCCGAATATATTGAGGAGACTAGACCATTGATGGACACTAATTCACTTCTTGTTCCTCCTCTTCATTCTTCTCCATCTGCACAACTCCTTTCTTTGTAGCGACCCAATCCTTCATTGTTTGTGTGTTTTCTGCTGCCTCCACATGTGTACTTTTCTAACCCTACTATTCCATAGATACCTCTACCTTCAGATTTCTTGTATCTTTCTTTTCGCAAAACATGGCTTATTTACAGTAGAATATCCGTGGCCTCGGAGGTAACCAGGGTGAGCTTCAGGTGTTACTCTCCCAGTTTTCCCATTTGTGTTTACAAGAACCCAAATTACACTCCACTGTTATCCATCCCATCTCAGGCTATGTTTTATTCATCGGATCCTTTTCCTGATGGAACCTTTAATGAAAGTGCACTTCTTATACGCATTGGTATTCTATACCATCAGCTCACTGTTCATACTTCACTGCATTACACTGCAGCCCTCATCCACTTGAATAAGTGGCGTACAATCTGTTCTTTGTATCTCCCTCTCGGACATTATCTGTCCCAGATGTTACATTTCTGGTTTCTTCCTTTCTGCCACCATTTCTGTTACTTGGCAATTTTAATGCTCACCATTTCCTCTTGAGGGGGAGGGTCTCACTGTGAATACCGAGGCATTCGGTTGGAGGCTTTTCTTGCATCTCTTCCCCTCCATGTTTTAAATACGGGTACTCCCACCCATTTTGATCCTCATACTCATTCTCTCTTTCATCAATCTCTTGGTTTGCTCTTCCTCAGCTGTACTAGACTACCTGGTCTGTCCTCCTGGACTTGCATGACAGCGATCAGTTTCCAATCATCCTTCTTCGTATTCACCACCTCGTAGCCCACACTGGCAATTTGACCGAGCAAATTGGGACCTTTACTCGCATCAAACTGCTTTTAATGAGGATCCTCCTTCGTCCTCCATTGATGAGCTTTTACACCTTTTCTTGACCTCAGTTTTAACTGCAGCTTCACATTCTATACCCCAAACCTTGGGGAAGCATTCTCAGAGGTGCGTGCCTTGGTGGTCTCCTTCTTGTGCTTGGGCAGTACGTTTGAAATGCGCTGAGTGGGGCAGGTACCGGTACAATAGAACCACAGAGTGACTCCTTGGTTTTAAGCAGAAGAGAGCGGTCACCCGCTGTCATCTGTGACGCTAAACTCACTTGCTGGTGGGATTATGTTTCTACCATCACTTTGGCTTCTTCTGTGAGTGCAGTCTGGAAAAAAGTACTGAAACTAAGTGGTAAATACTCTCCCGGCCCGGCTCCCATTCTTCGGATTACCAGTGTCATTATAGCAAGCCCTCTTGACGTTGCCACCGAAATTGGTACTCATCTTGTCCGTATCTCTCGGGCTCTATCTGTGCCCCTTGTTTCTTTCCTCCAAGTCTGCCAGAGAGTTAGAGCCCTTAAACTTTTCTTTTATCAGAGAAGAATCTTATAATGTGCCTTTTAAACTTGTGGAACTGGAGGCAACACACTCCACTTGCCGATCACTGGCAGCTGGACCTGATGGCATTCATATTTGTATGCTACAGCATTTACATCAGTCAACCCTTGTTGTCCTCTTATGACTCCTTAAATCTTATTTGGTCATAAGGAATTCTTTCCCAGCTGTGGAAATCTGTCATTGTTTTCCCTTTCTGCACACCGGGTACTACAAGATATGTCTCCCACTGTTGTCCCATTGCTCTTACCAGTGCAATGTGTAGGGTGATAGAACATCTGGTAAATAGATGTTTGATGTGGTATTTAGAGACGCTGTAGTGTCTAATCGATATGGCTTTCGTAAGGGCCGTTCTACCAGTGACCCCTTACTATGCTTTGATACATATGTTCATAATGTCTTTGCCAATAACCACTCGGTTATCGCCATCTTTTTTGACCTTGAGAAGGCATATGACACAACTTGGAGGTATAACATCTTGGCCCAGGCCCACTCCTTAGGCCTCCGAGGCAATCTACCATATTTCCTTAAGGGTGTGACCAGGCAATTAATTGTTGCTTTTTTGTTTACCGTCTGATTTCCTTCAGTTTTGGTGCACAGGACGAAGTATTTTCTTTAGTTACTGTAAATATTTATCAAGATACCTCAAACAACAACTGAGAAAGGACTGATTTACTGAAAATGCCCTTTGGCAGGAAGGTGATCCTATATGGGACGACGTAAGGTTGTTTGGACACTCGGTGCCGAGAGAACAACATTTATACGAATTTCTCATGGCTTGGTTTCCTCTAAATATCTTATCTTTATTTCACAAAAAAAAAAAGTTTGTTAGTTCTTGGAATGTTGTAAAAACTCTGCCCTTTACTCCCACATAACTCAAAATATTTGGAATATTTCCAAAAATGCACCATCAGAAATTAGAGAAATCATTATTTTACAATTTCTGTGAATATTATTCCACTTAATTAACCTCTTCAAGGGGGGCTCCTTGGCGTGGTGAAGAGGCTCTTGGTCTGAGGAATTAGCCCTGTCGGTCTTCTTCCTCAGACCGAACCTAATTACCCCCCATTCTCCCCTCCCCTATCCCATCCTCCCCATCCTCCCCTTTTTCCATTCCTCCTCCTCCTCCTCACCCCTCCCTTTTGCCCTTCCTCTTTTTAGCCTTCGTGATTTCTCCCACAGGCGCGCTAGTTCCTAGGTAGGGGAAAGGACACCGGGGTCCATCCCATTCCGTTGAGGTTTCTTGGCGGTGGCGTAGTTTGCCGTGGAATCTGGATTGCCTAGGGATGTCCCGATCCCTCTCCGGTATCCCGGAGTAGCTTTGGGTGTCTTTTGGGCGACGGGTGTATCTCTGGAAGCCACCTTTCGGATTCCGGGGGTGGTGGCTGAAGGAGGTATGCTTTGTGGCGGATATCCGGCCGCCCTCTTTTGTCCACCGAGGTAGCTCGGCAGATGTGAGGTTGCTATCCCAGATTGCTGGTTTACTGGCATGAAGGGTAGGGTATGGCACGGGTTCCATGCTGCATCTGCGCTACTAGCGGTGTCGAGTCCTCTTGGGCGCGGAGGGGGATTTCCGGCCCTTTCATTCCTCCTGGGAACTATTCCTCCCCGCTCCCCCCTTTTTTTATTCTTTTTTTTATTTTTATTTTCTTTTCTTCTTTCTTTTTTTTTCTTAAAAACAAAAAACAAAGGAGTAACCTAACCATGGCAGCCCTAGTCCATGAAACCACTACCCCCGGGCCCCTTCTTGATACCGCACCCCATTCTGACCCTCCCTTGTGTTTAGACCACTCTTCGGACACTCCTGATGCCCCTGTACCTATTGCTGGTGCTGTTTCCTCACCCGCTTCAGGTACCGGGGCTTCGACTGACTCCTCGATTTTTCTGAACTCCGCTCTCCTTTGACTATGCTTCCGGCTTCTCCCTCTACAGTACGGCAATTTTCGAATCGCCCACCCATTTCCTGCCGGACCAACTCCGGTCCTACTCCTAAACGCCAACGTCAATCTCCTGATGATGCTCCGTCGTTACCTTCCCATTCTACTCGGAAACGACCGACACGTCAAGCACTCCCTCTCCACGCTCAGTTTCGGACCACACAATGGACTAAATTCTTTACTTTAAGACCAACTTCTTCTTCTGCCTACCTTTCTGACCATAGTATTGCCAAAGCGCTCCTGCGTCATGTTGGCAGAGATATTTCATTTCACGCTCTCAAGAGCGGTACGCGCATCGTCACTGTCCAGAATGCTACCCAAGCTCATGATCTTTCTCTCCTTTCGAATATCGATACTACTCCTATCACTATTGAAAAACATCTTTCTCTCAATTCTTGTAGTGGTACTGTCATTCTGCCCCATACCATAGTCCAACAGAATTTCCAGTCATGTGGCAATGACATTTTTGAACAGCTGGAACTCCAGGATCTCCCAATCCTCAAAGTAGACACTTATGTCCTTCCTGCCCGGGGGCGGAGACGTTACCCTTGCAATGTGGCTCGTTTAACTTTTGACAGCCGAGAACTCCCGTCCTCTGTATATGTCGCGGGACATCGGTTACAAGTTCGAAAGGTGATACCTACACCGCAACAATGTAGAAATTGCTGGCGTTTTGGTCACCCAGCGAAATATTGCAGATCTATGGCCGAATGCCCAGTCTGTGGTGCCGACGACCATTCTAATACATCTTGCAGTCAACCTCCATCTTGCCTTAATTGTAATGAAGCTCACCCTTCGTACTCCCGCCGTTGCCAGGTCTACTTAAATGAACGTGAAATCCGTTGCCTCAAAGAGGCAGAAGGTCTCCCTTATGCTATGGCAGTTACTCATCTCCGCCTCCAAGGGAGACTACCCCGTGTTTCTTATTCTCGTGTTTCCAAACGTCCCCCCACTTCTGGGGTCCCATCTTCTGCAGCCTCCTCTGTTGTTACCCCTCCCATAGCCACTACGGCATCTAATCCTTTTGCTGTCCTTGGCTCTGACGTCCCGACTACAACTCAGTCTGTTCTCACATCTTCGCGTCCTTCCTCACAAGCCCCAGTATCGACAAGACCTCGTACGACACCTAATACCAATCGCCCCTCTACTCAGAAGTCCAAAAAATCCACATTGCTCAAATCTTCTTTGCCCCTTCCTTCCCTTCTTCCACCTCCACACTTTACCTTTCCAGTCTCTGTACCTAGTTCTTCCCCTCTCTCTGGCTCTATTACAAGTGTGGAGATTCACCCTCCTCCTCGTACTATGCCTTCCACCCCCGTCCCCTCCCAAGTTTCTCCCTCTTCTGTCACCTCCCAGGTTTCTACCTCTTCTGTCCCCCCCCACACTTCATCTCCAGTCCCTTACACTTTTCCCTCCCCCTCTACTTTGGTACAGTCCATTACTGTCCCAATCTTTACTCACCCTCCTCCTCCTATCTCCAATATGGTTTCCCATACATCTTTGAATTCAGAAACACTTGAAGCCATTTCAGAATATATTGCAGAGACTAAACCTTCAATGGACACTGATTCACTTCCTGTTCCTTCTCTTCCCTCTCCTCCATCTTCACAACCCCATTCTTCGCAACGCTCCGTTCCTTCGCTACTTGAACATCTTCCAATGCCACCACACGTTGACTTTTCTAACCCCTCTAGTCCGTAGGTGCCTTTACCTACAGATTCCTGGTATTTTCTTCATCGCCAATCATGGCCTATTTACAGTGGAATATCCGCGGCCTCAGGGGTAATCGGGGTGAGCTTCAGATGTTGCTTTCCAGGTTTTCCCCTGTTGGTGCTTGCTTACAAGAACCAAAATTACACTCGGCTGTTTTCCAACCTATCTCAGGCTATAATTTATTGTATTCTTCGGATCCTTTCTCAGATGGGACCTTTAATGAAAGTGCCCTTCTTCTACGCAATGATATTCCGTACTGTCAACTATTTGTCCATACCTCGCTGCATTACACTGCAGCCCGTATCCACTTGAATAAGTGGTTTACAATATGTTCTTTATATCTCTCTCCTTCTCGAGCATTTTCTATCCCAGACTTTGCCTTTCTTGTTTCATCCTTACCACCACCACTTCTGTTACTTGGTGATTTTAATGCCCACCATTTCCTCTGGGGGGGGTCTCATTGTGACTCACGTGGCATTCAGTTGGAGGCTTTTCTTGCCTCTCACCCCCTCCATGTTTTAAATACGGGTACTCCCACCCATTTTGATCCTCGTACTCATACTCTCTCTTGCATCGATCTATCAGTCTGCTCTTCCTCCACTGCACTAGACTTCACCTGGTATGTTCTACCAGACTTACATGACAGCGATCATTTTCCGATCATTCTTACTTCTCCTTCCTATTCACCACCTTTCCGTAGCCCTCGCTGGCAATTTGATCGGGCAAATTGGGATCTTTACTCACACCTCACTGCTTTTAGTGAGGTTCCTTCTTCATCCTCCATTGATGAGCTCCTACACATCTTCTCGACATCAGTTTATACCGCAGCTTCTCATTCTATACCCCAAACCTCAGGCAGGCATTCTCAGAAGTGCGTGCCTTGGTGGTCTCCTGCTTGTGCTCGTGCAGTACGTTTGAAACGTGCTGCATGGGGCAGGTACCGGTACAATAGAACCGCTGAGAGACTTGTTGATTTTAAGCAGAAGCGTGCGATCGCTCGCCGTGTCATCCGTGAAGCTAAACGCACTTGTTGGCGAGACTATGTTTCCACCATCACCTCTGCTTCTTCTATGAGTGCAGTCTGGAAAAAAGTGAGGAAATTGAGTGGTAAATACTCTCCTGACCCGGCTCCTGTTCTACGGGTCACTGGTGTTGATATAGCAAACCCTCTCGACGTTGCCATTGAACTTGGCACACATCTGGTCCGTATTTCCCGAGGGCTCCATCTATGCCCCTCGTTTCGTTCCTCAAAGTCTGCCAGAGAGTTAGTACCCTTGGACTTTTCTTCTCTCGGAGAAGAACAGTATAATGTGCCTTTTACACTTCAAGAACTGGAGGCAACGCTCTCAGCTTGCCGATCATCGGCAGCTGGGCCTGATGACATTCATATTCGTATGTTACAACATTTACATCGGTCAGCCCTTGTAGTCCTCTTACACCTCTTCAATCTTATTTGGGCACAAGGAGTTCTTCCCCAGCTGTGGAAATCTGCCATTGTTCTCCCTTTCCGCAAACCGGGTACTACAGGACATGATGCCTCCCACTATCGCCCCATCGCTCTTACAAGTGCAGTTTGCAAAGTGATGGAACGTCTCGTAAATCGACGTTTAATGTGGTATTTAGAGACTCACAACAGTCTCTCCGCTAGTCAATATGGCTTTCGTAAGGGTCGTTCTACCATAGACCCCTTACTACGCTTGGATACGTATGTTCGTAATGCCTTTGCGAATAATCACTCAGTTATTGCCATATTTTTTGACCTTGAGAAGGCATATGACACAACTTGGAGGTATAATATTTTGGCCCAGGCCCATTCCTTAGGCCTCCGAGGCAATCTACCATCCTTCCTTAAGAACTTTTTAACTGACAGACATTTCCGTGTTCGAGTCAATAATGTTCTTTCCCCGGACTTCGTCCAAGCTGAAGGTGTCCCTCAGGGATGTGTTCTAAGCACAACACTTTTTCTCCTTGCTATAAATGATTTGGCCTCTGTTCTTCCACCCAATATTTGGTCATCACTCTATGTTGATGACTTCGCTATTGCTTGTGCAGGCGCTGACTGTCACCGTATTGCAGTTTCTCTCCAGCATGCGGTCGACCGTGTTTCCACTTGGGCCACCACACATGGGTTTAAATTTTCAAGTACCAAAACTCACCAAATTACTTTCACTAGACGCTCTGTTATCTCCGATCATCCTTTGTATCTCTATGGCTCCCGTATCCCCGAACGTGATACAGTCAGGTTTCTAGGCCTTCTCTTTGACCGTCGGTTAACCTGGAAACCTCACATTACCTCTCTGAAGGCAACTTGTCACAGCCGGCTAAACCTTCTTAAAACCCTTGCTCATCTTTCCTGGGGAGCTGATCGTCGAACTCTGCTTCGCCTACATTCAGCCCTCGTTTTATCGAAACTCGATTATGGTGACCAGATTTATTCCGCGGCCTCTCCTGCTACTCTCTCTAGCCTTAACTCTATCCATCACCAAGGCTTACGTTTGTGCCTTGGTGCTTTTCGCTCTTCCCCTGTTGAGAGCCTCTATACAGAAGCAAATGTTCCATCCTTGTCTGATCGCCGTGATGCCCATTGCCTTCGTTACTATGTACGCTCTCACGATCTACACAATCCTTCCATTTATAGAATGGTCACCGATATTAGTAGACATTCTTTATTCGTTCGCCGCCCCTGTTTGCTCCGTCCCTTTTCTCTTCGCCTACATTCACTCTTGTCTTCCCTTCAGTTACCACCTTTATATGTTCATGTAGCATCTCACTTTTCCCTACCCCCCTGGGAAGTTCCAGCTGTTCGGGTCTGTTCTTTCTCACTCCCTTGCTCGAAAGCTCAACTGCCTACGGTGGCTTCCCGCTCTCTTTTTCTTGATCACTTCCACTCCCATTCTCATGCCACCGCTGTGTACACAGATGGCTCTAAGTCTTCAGACGGCGTCGGATTCGCAGCAGTGTTTCCGGACAGCGTCGTACGAGGGCATTTACTATCTTCAGCTAGCATTTTTACTGCTGAACTGTATGCCATTCTTGCAGCACTTATTCGTATCGCATCTATGCCTGTGTCATCATTTGTAGTAGTCTCAGACTCCCTTAGTGCTCTACAGGCTATACGAAAATTTGATACATCTCATCCCCTAGTTCTCCGTATCCAACTTTGGCTACGCCGTATCTCTACCAAACAAAGATATTGTTTTTTGTTGGGTCCCTGGTCATGTCGACGTACAGGGCAATGAACAGGCAGACACTGCTGCGCGGTCAGCAGTATATGACCTACCAATTTCCTATCGAGGTGTTCCATTTCTGGACTATTTTGCTGCAATAGCTACCCACCTTCGCACCCGTTGGCAACAACGTTGGTCAACTCTGCTCGGTAACAAACTTCATTCTATTAAACCGAGCATAGGTTACTGGCCGTCTTCTTGTCATCAGTGCCGAGGTTGGGAGACCACTCTCTCCCGCCTTCGCATTGGCCACACTCGTCTTACTCATGGGTATCTCATGGAGAGGCACCCTGTTCCTCTCTGTGAGCAGTGTCAAGTTCCAGTATCGATTAGCCACATTCTGTTAGACTGCCCTCTCTATCAACGAGCACGCAGAATTTACCTCCAACGTCGTCTTCGTTCTACTACTCTCTCTTTACCTTCCCTTCTTGCTGATGGACCCTCCTTTAATCCTGACTCTCTCATTGACTTCTTGACAACGACTGATTTACTCCACAAACTCTGATGATACTTTTCGCACTCCCCTCAGCCCTTTCTAGTTCAGTCTCTTGCTGCCCTTTACCCTTTCACCATCCACTACCCCGCTGTTATCCGTAACCTATTACTCATCCATCTCCCTTTTGCTACCTGATGCCCTCGCTCCCTTCCTGCCCTGCAGCGCTGTATAGTCCTTGTGGCTTAGCGCTTCTTTTTGATTATAATAATAATCCACTTAATTAAGTAATAAAGGTGTACCTTAGCAAAATAAGTGAATAAGTTACTTCCGAGATATTGGCCTGGAGCGCCGGCCGGCCACCAGTCTCGAAAAAAAAAAAATTGCAAAAATCGCGTTTATTTCGGTGTATTTCATAGTACGTAAACTGATGTTCTAGTGCAGTTATCCTCTTTCAAAACACCGTTTTCTCTTACTTAAAGCCTCTTCAAGGGGGGCTCCTTGTTGTGGTGAAGAGGCTCTTGGTCTGAGGAATTAGACCTGTCGGTCTCCTTCCTCAGACCGAACCTAATTACCCCCCAATCCCCCCTTCCCTATCCCATCCTCCCCTTTTTCCTTTCCTCCTCCCCACCCCTCCCTTTTGCCCTTCCTCTTTTTGGCCTTTGGGATTTCTCCCACAGGCGCGCTAGTTCCTAGGTAGGGGAAAGGATACCGGGGTCCATCCCATTCCATTGAGGTTCTTGGCGGTGGCGTAGTTTGCTGTGGAATCTGGATCGCCTGGGGATGTCCCGATCCCTCTCCGCTATCCCGGAGTGTAGCTTTGGGTGTCTTTCGGGCGACGGGTGTATCTCTGGAAGCCTCCTTTTGGATTCCGGGGGCGGTGGCCGAAGGAGGTATGCTTTGTGGCAGATATCCGGCCGCCCTCTCTTTTGTCCACCGAGGTAGCTCGGCAGATGTGAGGTGGCTATCCCGGATTGCTGGTTTACTGGCATGAAGGGTAGGGTATGGCACGGGTTCCATGCTGCATCTGTGCTACTAGCGGTGCTGAGGTCCTCTTGGGCGCGGAGGGAGATTTCCGGCCCTTTCATTCCTCCTGGGAACTATTCCTCCCCGCTCCCCCCTTTTTTTTCTTTTTTTTCTTAAAAACAAAAAGCAAAGGAGTAACCTAACCATGGAGAACCCAATCCATGAACCCACTACCCCCGGGCCCCTTCTTGATACCACACCCCATTCTGACCCTGCCTTGTTTTTAGACCACTCTTCGGACACTCCTGATGCCCCTGTACCTCTTGCTGGTGCTGTTTCCTCACCCGCTTCAGGTACCAGGGCTACGACTGACTCCTTCGATTTGTCTGACCTCCGCTCTCCTTTGACTATGCTTCCGGCCTCTCCCTCTACGGTATGGCAATTTTCGAATCGCCAGCCCGTTTCACGACGGACCAACTCCGGTCCTACTCCTAAACGCTAACGTCAATCTCCTGATGATGTTCCTTCGTTACCTTCCCATTCTACTTGGAAACGACTGACACGTCATGCACTCCCTCTCCACGCTCAGTTTCGGACCACACAATGGACAAAATTCTTTACTTTAAGACCGACTTCTTCTTCTGCCTATCTTTCTGACCATAGTATTGGCAAAGCGCTCCTGCGTCATGTTGGTAGAGATAATTCATTTCATGCTCTCAAGAGCGGTACACTCATTGTCACTGTCCAGAATGCTACCCAAGCTCATGATCTTTCTCTCCTTTCGCATATCGATACTACTACTACCACTATTGAAAAACATCTTTCTCTCAATTCTTGTAGTGGTACTGTCATTCTGCCCCATACCATAGTCCAATAGAATTTCCAGTCATGTGGCAATGACATTCTTGAACAGCTGGAACTCCAGGATCTCCCAATCCTCAAAGTAGACACTTAGGTCCTTCCTGCCCGCGGGCGGAGACGTTACCCTTGCAATGTGGCTCGATTGACTTTCGACAGCCGTAAACTCCCGTCCTCTGTTTATGTCGCGGGACATCAGTTACAAGTTCGAAAGGTGATCCCTACACCGCAACAGTGTAGAAATTGCTGGCGTTTTGGTCACCCAGCAAAATATTGCAGATCTATGGCCGAATGCCCAGTCTGTGGTGCCGACGACCATTCTAATGCATCTTGCAGTCAACCTCCATCTTGCCTTAATTGTAATGAGGCTCACCCTTCGTACTCTCACCGTTGCCAGGTCTACTTGAATGAGCGTGAAATCCGTTGCCTCAAAGAGGCAGAAGGTCTCCCTTATGCTATGGCAGTTACTCATCTCCGCCTCCAAGGGAGACTACCCCGTGTTTCTTATTCTCGTGTTTCAAAACGTCCCCCCACTTCTGGGGTCCCATCTTCTACAGCCTCCTCTGTTGTTACCCCTCCCATAGCCACTCCGGCATCTAATCCTTTTGCTGTCCTTGGATCTGACGTCCCGACTACAACTCAGTCTGTTCTCAAATCTTCGCGTCCTTCCTCACAAGCCCCAGTATCAACAAGACCCTGTACGACACCTTATACCAATCGCCCCTCTACTTCTCAGAAGTCCAAAAAATCCCCAGTGCTCAAATCTTCTTTCCCTTCTTCCACCTCCGCACTTTACCTTTCCAGTCTCTGTGTCTAGTTCTTCCCCTCTCTCTGGCTCTATTACAAGTGTGGAGGTTCACCCTCCTCCTCGTACTATACCTTCCACCCCCGTCCCTCCCAAGTTTCCCCCTCTTCTGCCACCTCCCTGGTTTCTGCCTCTTCTGTCCCCTCCCACACTTCTTCTACAGTTCCCTACACTCTTTCGGCCCCCTCTACTTTGGTACAGCCCATTACTGTCCCAATCTTTTCTCTCCCTCCTCCTTCTACCTCCAATATTGTCTCCCATACATCTTTGAATTCAGAAACACTTGAAGCCATTTCAGAATATATTGCAGAGACTGAACCTTCAATGGGCACTGATCCACCTCCTACTCCCTCTCTTCCCTCTCCTCCATCTCCACAACTCCATTCTTCGCAACGCTCCATTCCTACGCTACTTGAATGTCTTCCAATGCCACCACATGTTGACTTTTCTAACCCCTCTAGTCCGTAGGTGCCCTTCCCTACGGATTCCTGGTATTTTCTTTATTGCCAATCATGGCCTATTTTACAGTGGAATATCCGCGGCCTCAGGGGTAATCGGGGTGAGCTTCAGATGTTGCTTTCCAGGTTTTTCCCTGTTGGTGCTTGCTTACAAGAACCAAAATTACACTCAGCTGTTTTCTAACCTATCTCAGGCTATAATTTATTGTATTCTTCAGATCCTTTCTCAGATGGGACCTTTAATGAAAGTGCCCTTCTTCTACGTAATGATATTCCATACTGTCAACTATTTGTCCATACCTCGCTGCATTACACTGCAGCCCGTATCCACTTGACTAAGTAGTTTACAATATGTTCTTTATATCTCTCTCCTTCTCGAGCATTTTCTATCCCAGATTTTGCCTTTCTAGTTTCATCCTTACCACCACCACTTGTTACTTGGTGATTTTAACGCCCACCATTTCCTCTGGGGAGGTCTCATTGTGACTCACGAGGCATCCAGTTGGAGGCTTTTCTCGCCTCTCACCCCCTCCATTTTTTAAATACGGGTACTCCCACCCATTTTGATCCTCGTACTCATACTCTCTCTTGCATCGATCTATCAGTCTGCTCTTCCTCCACTGCACTAGACTTCACCTGGTCTGTTCTACCGGACTTACATGACAGCGATCATTTTCCAATCATTCTTACTTCTCCTTCCTATTCACCACCTTTCCGTAGCCCTCACTGGCAATTTGATCGGGCAAATTGGGATCTTCACTCGCAACTCACTGCTTTTAGTGAGGTTCCTTCTTCATCCTTCATTGATGAGCTCCTACACCTCTTCTCGATGTCAGTTTATACCGCAGCTTCTCATTCTATACCCCAAACCTCAGGCAGGCATTCTCAGAAGTGCGTGCCTTGGTGGTCTCCTGCTTGTGTTCGTGCAGTACGTTTGAAACGCGCTGCATGGGGCAAGTACTGGTACAATAGAACCGCTGAGAGACTTCTTGATTTTAAGCAGAAGCGTGCGATCGCTCGCCGTGTCATCCGTGAAGCTAAACGCACTTGCTGGCGAGACTATGTTTCCACCATCACCTCTGCAATCATAAAAATGCTAGATCTGCTTTACACAGCATTGGAAAATGAAGGAATATCCACTAGGAATTTTTATTGACCTAAGAAAAGCTTTTGACACAGTAGACCACAGCATCCAACTCCATAAACTTGACCATTATGGTATAAGAGGCCATGTGCTTGCATATTTCAAATCTTACCTTACTAATAGGTATCAGTATGTCACCATTAAAGACACAGCATCAACAACACAGCCACTTGATACTGGAGTTCTGCAGGGAAGTGTCCTTGGTCCCCTGCTCTTCCTCATATACATCAATGATCTTCCAAACTTATCTCAACACCTGAACCCCATTCTCTTTGCTGACGACACGACTTATGTCATCTCTCACCCTAATCTTGCCACCCTCAACACCATTGTTAATGATGAGCTGATCAAAATATCGACTTGGATGACAGCCAATAAACTTACACTTAACACTGACAAAACCTACTACATTATGTTTGGTAGCAGAGCAGGAGATGCGCAAATTAACATTAAGATCGACAATACTCTAACTGCCAGGCATAATGAGGGCAAATTCCAAGGCCTATACCTCGACAACAACCTGAACTTCAGCACCCATATCCAACACATAACCAAAAAAGTATCCAAAACGGTTGGGATCCTCTCCAAGATACGATATTACATGCCGCAAACTGCCCTTCTCACACTATACCATTCACTTATATATCCATACCTCACCTATGCTATCTGTGCTTGGGGTTCAACTGCAGCAACACACCTAAAGCCAATAATAACCCAACAAAAAGCCGCAGTAAGAATAATCACTAAATCCCATCCCTGGCAACACCCCCCCCCCACTCTTCATAGATCTAAACTTACTCCCTGTTCAGTACATCCACACTTACTACTGTGCAATCTACATCTACAGGACCTTAAATTCCAATATTAACCTTGACCTAAAACACTTTCTTGATAGTTGTGACAGAACCCACAGGCACAACACCAGACACAAACATCTCTATGACATTCCCCGTTCTAAAACTGCACACATTCATCACCTTCAAAACTACCATCAGAAAACATCTTATCTCCTTGATACACCCTGTCAACTAATTACACGAATACCACCTGGTGGTTAACACTTACACTCACTCACCCATTTGACCATAAACAGAAATATCAATCTCAATCTCAAAATAATGAATCTTAACTAGTCATAAGTTGGCCTGTGATACTCCAATACTGAAACTATGTATAGTGCCAAAACAAAAGCATTCACATTGCTAAACTCACAAACTAGTATTTAGTCATTTAGCCATAATACCAACTTACCTCATAATTTTGTAATATTTTAAACTTAAGATTTAATTTAAGTCTGCCCGAAATGCCTAGCCATGCTAGGTGTTCTAGTGGTACACACTGTAATTATTTTACTACATGTAAACCACACAATAACCAAATTCTGTAAACTCAGCATTGTAATCCTTATAGAGAATAAACTTTGAATTTGAATGAGTGCAGTCTGGAAAAAAGTGAGGAAATTGAGTGGTAAATACTCTCCTGACCCGGCTCCTGTTCTATGGGTCGCTGGTGTTGATGTAGCAAACCCTCTCGACGTTGCCATTGAACTTGGCACACATCTGGTCCGTATTTCCCTGGGGCTCCATCTATCCCTCGTTTCTTTCCTCAAAGTCTGCCAGAGAGTTAGTACCCTTGGACTTTTCTTCTCTCAGAGAAGAACAGTATAATGTGCCTTTTACACTTCAAGAACTGGAGGCAACACTCTCAGCTTGCCGATCATCAGCAGCTGGGCCTGACGACATTCATATTCGTATGTTACAACATTTACATCAGTCAGCCCTTGTAGTCCTCTTACACCTCTTCAATCTTATTTGGGCACAAGGAGTTCTTCCCCAGCTGTGGAAATCTGCCATTGTTCTCCCTTTCCGGAAACCGGGTACTACAGGACATGATGCCTCCCACTATCGTCCCATCGCTTTTACTAGTGCAGTTTGCAAAGTGATGGAATGTCTCGTAAATCGATGTTTAATGTGGTATTTAGAGACACACAACAGTCTCTCCGCTAGTCAATATGGCTTTTGTAAGGGCCGTTCTACCATAGACCCCTTACTACGCTTGGATAAGTATGTTCGTAATGCCTTTGCGAATAATCACTCAGTTATTGCCATAATTTTTGGCCTTGAGAAGGCATATGACACAACTTGGAGGTATAATATATTGGCCCAGGCCCACTCCTTAGGCCTCCAAGGCAATCTACCATCCTTCCTTAACTTTTTAACTGACAGACATTTTCGTGTTCGAGTCAGTAATGTTCTTTCCCCGGACTTCGTCCAAGCTGAAGGTGTCCCTCAGGGATGTGTTCTGAGCACAACACTTTTTCTCCTTACTATAAATGATTTGGCCTCCTCTTCCACCCAATATTTGGTCATCACTCTATGTTGATGACTTCGCTATTGCTTGTGCAGGCGCTGACTGTCATCTCATTGCAGTTTCTCTCCAGCATGCGGTCGACCGTGTTTCCACTTGGGCCACCACGCATGGGTTTAAATTTTCCAGTACCAAAACTCACCAAATTACTTTCACTAGACGCTCTGTCATCTCCGATCATCCTTTGTATCTCTATGGCTCCCGTATCCCCGAACGTGATACAGTCAGGTTCCTAGGCCTTCTCTTTGACCGTAGGTTATCCTGGAAACCTCACATTACCTCTCTGAAGGCAACTTGTCACAGCCGGCTAAACCTTCTTAACCCTTTGACTGTCGCGGCTGTACATATACGTCTTACGAGGTACCGTGTTTGACGTATATATACTCGTAAATTCTAGCGGCTTCAAATCAAGCAGGAGAAAGCTGGTAGGCCCACATGTGAGAGAATGGGTCTGTGTGCACCATATAAAAAAAAATCCTGGAGCACGCAGTGCATAATGAGAAAAAAAAACTCAGACCGTTTTTTTTTTTAATTAAAATGCCGACTTTGTGGTCTATTTTCGTATAGTATTTATGGTTGTATTCTCATTTTCTTGGTCTCATTTGATAGAATGGAAAACATATTACAGAAGTAGAGGTGATTTTGATTGATTTTACTATAGAAAGAACCTGGAAATGGAGCTCAAAGTAGGGAAAATGTTTGATTTTTGCCAATGTTCAAAAGTAAACAAATGATGTCCTTGTCCAATAAATGCCCAACTAGCCATTCAAATATGCAGTCATGAATGGGTTGATGTTATTTATACAATTATTACAGTAGTCTGCATAATAGTAAGTCTTCTATTTTTTGTTTGAATAAAAATTCAAAATAGAAAGCAAGAGTAATATCAGAGGGACCTGGAGACATGACTGATGAACGATGAAAATGTTATTTTAGAGCCAGGAATGTCTGCATTGTTCATTCTGGACCTTATTTTGAAATTGTCATATTTTTTAGTTTTCGTGAAATTGGCCAAATTGCAAATTTCTGACCACATTATTGGGTAGTTGAAATCGGTAAATGGGAAGTTTCTTGTACTCAATCGATAGAAAAAAATGGAGTTCTAAAGAAATAGCTATGAGTTTGGTCGACTGGAACAATGGAATTAGCCGAAAATAGGGCTCAAAGTGGGCGAAATCGCCGATTTGTAAATATCGCCGAGGTCGCTAACTTCGCGAGAGCATAATTCTGTCAGTTTTCCATCAAATTTCGTTTTTTTGGTGTCATTACAATTGGGAAAAGATTCTCTATCATTTCATAACAAAAAATAATTTTTTTTTTTTTTGAAATTTTGCAACATCTCAGGATTGGGGGTTGCGACAGTCAAAGGGTTCGCACTCTGCTTCGCCTACATTCAGCCCTCGTTTTATCGAAACTTGATTATGGTGACCAGATTTATTCAGCGGCCTCTCCTGCTACTCTCTCTAGCCTTAACCCCATCCATCACCAAGGATTATGTTTGTGCCTTGGTGCTTTTCGCTCTTCCCCTGTTGAGAGCCTCTATGCAGAAGCGAATGTTCCATCCTTGTCTGATCGCCGTGATTCCCATTGCCTTTGCTACTATGTACGCTCTCACGATCTCCACAATCCTTCCATTTATAGAATGGTCACCGATATTAGTAGACATTCTTTATTCGTTCGCCGCCCCTGTTTGCTCCGTCCCTTTTCTCTTCGCCTACATTCACTCGTCTTCCCTTCAGTTACCACCTTTATATGTTCATGTAGCATCTCACTTTTCCCTACCCCCCTGGGAAGTTCCAGCTGTTCGGGTCTGTTCTTTCTCACTCCCTTGCTCGAAAGCTCAACTGCCTACGGTGGCTTCCCGCTCTCTTTTTCTTGATCACTTCCACTCCCATTCTCATGCCATCGCTGTGTACACAGATGGCTCTAAGTCTTCAGACAGCGTCGGATTCGCAGCAGTGTTTCCGGACAGCGTAGTGCGGGGGCATTTACTATCTTCGGCTAGCATTTTTACTGCTGAATTGTATGCCATTCTTGCAGCACTTATTCGTATCGCATCTATGCCTGTGTTATCATTTGTGGTAGTCTCAGACTCCCTTAGTGCTCTACAGGCCATATGAAAATTTGATACATCTCATCCCCTAGTTCCCCGTATCCAACTTAGGCTACGCTGTATCTCTACCAAGCATAAAGATTTTATTTTTTGTTGGGTCCCTGGTCATGTCGACGTACAGAGCAATGAACAGGCAGACACTGCTGCGCGGTCAGCAGTACATGACCTACCAATTTCCTATAGAGGTGTTCCATTTCTGGGCTATTTTGCTGCAATAGCTACCCACCTTCACACCCGTAGGCAACAACGTTGGTCAACTCTGCTTGGTAACAAACTTCATTCTATTAAACCGAGCATAGGTTATTGGCCATCTTCTTGTCATCAGTGCCGTGGTTGGGAGACCACTCTCTCCCGCCTTCGCATTGGCCACACTCGTCTTATTCATGGGTATCTCATGGAGAGGCACCCTGTTCCTCTCTGTGAGCAGTGTCAAGTTCCAGTATCGATTAGCCACATTCTGTTAGACTGCCCTCTCTATCAACGAGCACGCAGAATTTACCTCCAACGCCGTCTTCATTCTACTACTCTCTCTTTACCTTCCCTTCTTGCTGATGGACCCTCCTTTAATCCTCTCTCACTGACTTCTTGACAACGACTGATTTACTCCACAAACTCTGATGATGATACCTTACGCACTACCCTCAGCCCTTTCTAGCTCAGTCTCTTGCTGCCCTTTACCCTTTCACCATCCACTGCCCCGCTGTTATCCGTAACCTATTACTCATCCACCTCCCTTTTGCCACCTGATGCCCTCGCTTCCTTCCCGCCCTGCAGCGCTGTATAGCCCTTGTGGCTTAGCGCTTCATGATTATAATAATAATAATCTTACTTAAAGACGACATGAGAGGAGTAACTCATTTATATCGAAATATTCCCGATGGTCTCTCGCCATATTATGGCTTATTTTATTCAGTCTAGATTATATAACATGTTTGTATGTTATTTATAGTGTTTATTATATCATATTAGATCAATTCTGATAGATAAATAAGCCACAGAGTTGATATATAAGCTGATATAAGCGTAATAATGAAGTGATTTCTTCTGGCTCTCTCTGGAGCGGGAATACTGCCAAGCGTTCCTAGATGGCTGGCACTCTACGGATAAGCTCCGCCTACTCTTATATGATGCCAAATAGTCAAATATTATATTAGGAAGAATAATGCAAGAAAAAGCAATAAAAAACAAGGAAAAAAATACAAAAAATATATGGGCTGTGAGCAGATGCACTACCCATATCGCCGTCACCATACCCGATATAAATGACTAATTTTTTGTAGAAACGTCGTAGAACATTGATTCTTGTACCATTGTGTTGCCAAAGAGTTACGCTATTTTTCTGTATATATAACTCAATTTCCATAATTTTTCGATTTTTTTTTTTTTTGAAAGCGTACGGAAAATTGCCTGAGACACATTTCTGTGTTCGGGTTAATATGCTTTCCCTGGACTTTGTCCAATCTGAAGGTGTCCCTCAGGGATGTGTTCTGAGCACAACACTTTCTCCTTGCTATAAATGATCTGGCATCTATTCTTCCATCTAATATTTGGTCATCACTCTTATGTTGCTTATGAAGGCGCTGTCACCTCATTGTAGTTTCTCTCCAGCATGTGGTCAACCGTTTCCATTTGGGCCACTACTCAGGGGTTTAAATTTTCTAGTACTAAAACTTGCCAAATTAATTTCACTAGATGTACTGTCATCTCTGATCATCCACTGTACCTTGCATATCCCAGAACATGATACGGCCAAGTTTCTCGGCCTTCTGTTTGATTGTCGGTTATCCTGGAAACCTCACATTACCTCTCTGAAGGCAACTTGTCATAGCCAGCTGAACCTCCTTAAAACCCTCGCTCATCTTTCATGGGGGGAGGGACTGATCGTAGAACTCTCCTTCGACTACATTCAGCCTTAATTTTATCGAAATTCATTTATAGCGGCCAGATATATTCAGCAGCCTCTCCTGCAACTCTTTCTAGCCTTAATCCCATCCATCGCCAGGGATTACATTTATGCCTCAGTGCTTTTCGCTCTTCACCAATTGAGAGCCTCTATGTAGAGGCGAATATTCCAGCGTTGACTGAGCGACATGCTGCTCATTGCCTTCACTATTATGTTCGCTCTCATGACCTCCATAATCCTTCCATATACAGTGGACCCCCGCATAGCGATATTAATCCGTGCAAGAGAGCTCATTGTTATGCGAAATTATCATTATGCAAATGAATTTTCCCCATAAGAAATAATGGAAATCAAATTAATCCGTGCAAGACACCCAAAAGTATGAAAAAAAAAATTTACCACATGAAATATACATTTTCCTACACACAAAGAGAAGGATACATGCACAATAGTACAGTGGACCCCCGCATACCGTACGCATCGCATACCGTACTATCATGTGGGAGTTCGACACGTGGATTAGGTAAAGAAATACTCACGTAGGCTGGTAGTACGTATAATTACAGATAATGTGAGTAGCGCCCTTACAGCCGTAACCTATCTCTCTGGCTCACTCTCGTCAACTGACCGACTGGCCGCCCACAGTACCCATATGTGAGAGGGTCTTTGAATAGTGCCAGGTCAACACAATATGAATAGACAGTGACTCAGGCAGAGACGGTTGGTCGTGAGTCAACTGGCACAGTGGTTACTGGTAACTGGTTACTACTACTGAGAGTACAATCCGCATACCGGTCGCTTTGATCGCAAAAATTTTGCCTCGCATACCGCCCAAAAACCCGCTCACCGTCCTTCGTCCAAGACGCGTCCAATGTGCGGCCTGAGCCAGCCTCATATGTTCCGCCGGTGGCATTGTTTACCAGCCAGCCTCCGCGGTAACATCCAAGCATACAATCGGAATATTTCGTATTATTACAGTGTTTTCGGTGCTTTATCTGGAAAATAAGTGACCATGGGCCCCAAGAAAGCTTCTAGTTCCAACCCTACAGCAATAAGGGTGAGAATTCCAATAGAGATGAAGAAAGAGATCATTGATAAGTATGAAAGTGGAGTGCGTGTCGCCGACCTGGTCAGGTTGTACAAGAAACCCAAATCAACCATCTCTACTATTGTGGGCAACAGAAAGGCAATCAAGGAAGCTGTTCTTGCCAAAGGTTTAACTGTGTTTTCGAAACAGAGATCGCAAGTGATGGAAGATGTTGAGAGACTCTTATTGGTGTGGATAAATGAAAAACACCTAGCAGGAGATAGCGTCTCTCAAGCGATCATAAGCGAAAAGGCTAGGAAGTTGCATGAGGATTTAATTAAAAAAATGCCTGCAACTAGTGATGATGTGAGTGAATTTAAGGCCAGCAAAGGTTGGTTTGAGAGATTTAAGAAGCGTAGTGGCATACATAGTGTGATAAGGCATGGTGAGGCTGCCAGTTCGGACCACAAAGCAGCTGAAAAATATGTGCAGGAATTCAAGGAGTACATAGAAAGTGAAGGACTGAAACCTGAACAAGTGTTTAATTGTGATGAAACAGGCCTGTTTTGGAAGAAAATGCCAAGCAGGACCTACATTACTCAGGAGGAAAAGGCACTCCCAGGACATAAGCCTATGAAAGACAGGCTTACTTTGTTGATGTGTTCCAATGCTACTGGTGATTGCAAAGTGAAGCCTTTATTAGTGTATCACTCTGAAACTCCCAGACCGTTCAGGCAAAAGAATGTCCTCAAGGAGAATTTGTGTGTGCTGTGGAGGGCAAACAGTAAGGCATGGGTCACTAGGGACTTTTTCTATGACTGGTTACACCATGCATTTGCCCCCAATGTGAAAGATTACCTAACTGAAAAGAAATTAGAACTTAAGTGCCTCCTGGTGTTAGACAATGCCCCTGGTCATCCTACAGACATGGCAGAGTGACTTTATGGGGACATGAAATTCATTAAGGTGAAGTTTTTGCCTCCTAATACCACTCCTCTCCTGCAGCCCATGGACCAGCAGGTTATTGCAAACTTCAAAAAACTGTACACAAAAGCTCTGTTTGAAAGGTGCTTTGTAGTGACCTCAGAAACAAGAGACTTTTGGAGAGATCACTTTAATATCCTCAATTGTGTAAACCTTATAGGTAAGGCTTGGGAGTGACTAAGAAGACCTTGAACTCTGCTTGGAAGAAACTGTGGCCAGAATGTGTAGACAAAAGGGATTTTGAAGGGTTTGAGGCTAACCCTGAGAGGATTATGCCAGTTGAGGAATCCATTGTGGCATTGGGAAAGTCCTTAGGGTTGGAGGTTAGTGGGGAGGATGTGGAAGAGTTGGTGGAGGAGGACAATGAAGAACTAACCACTGATGAGCTGATAGATCAACTTCAACAGCAAGAGGCCAGACCTGAGGAAACTGGTTCAGAGGAGGGGAGAGAGAAATTGAAGAAGTTGCCTACTACAAAGATTAAGGAAATCTGTGCAAAATGGCTTGAAGTGCAAACCTTCATGGATGAAAATCACCCTCACACAGCTATTGCAAGCCGTGTTGGCAACCTGTACACTGACAATGTTGTGAAACACTTTAGGGAAGTCATAAAGGAACGAGAGGTACAGGCCACTATGGACAGATATGTTGTGCGAAAGAAGTCCAGTGACTCTGAAGCTGGTCCTAGTGGCATTAAAAGAAGAAGGGAAGTAACCCCAGAAAAGGACTCGACACCTCAAGTCTTAATGGAAGGGGATTCCCCTTCTAAACACTAACACTCTCTCTCCCCTCCTCCCATCCCATCAATCATCACCAGATCTTCAATAAAAGTAAGTGTCATGTAATTGTGCATGCCTTTTTCAGTTTGTGTGTATTAAAATTAACATTTCATGTGGTAAAAAATTTTTTTTTTTCATACTTTTGGGTGTCTTGCACGGATTAATTTGATTTCCATTATTTCTTATGGGGAAAATTCATTCGCATACCGAACATTTCGCATAACAACCAGCCCTCTTGCACGGATTAAGGTCGCTATGCGGGGGTCCACTGTATAGTAGTACATGCACAATATATATTGTGCATGTACTACTCTACTAAATGAAGAATAAATGACACTTACCTTTATTGAACATGCAGCAATGACTGATGAGACAGTGTGTCCTGGGAGTGCCTTTTCCTCCTGAGTACTGTAGGTCCTGTTTGGCATTTTCTTCCAGAACAGGCCTTATCACACTGTATGCCACTACGATTCTTAAATCTCTCAAACCAACCTTTGCTGGCTTTAAATTCACCAATATGAGCACTAGTTCCAGGCATTTTTCCCTGTTCACCTGGGTGTTAGTCGACTGGTGTGGGTTGCATCCTGGGAGACAAGATTAAGGACCCCAATGGAAATAAGTTAGACAGTCTTCAATGACACTGACTTTTTTGGGTTATCCTGGGTGGCAAATCCTCTGGGGTTAATTGTTTCTTGGTATTCTCAATAAGCCACACCAACAACAGTGCTACAGCAGCAGCAGACGATGCTACAGCAGCAGCAGACGGTACTACAGCAGCAGCAGCTGACGGTGGTACAACAGCAGCAGCAGCTGACAGTGCTACAGCAGCAGCAGACGATGCTACAGCAGCAGCAGACGATGCTACAGCAGCAGCAGACGGTACTACAGCAGCAGCAGCAGCTGACGGTGGTACAGCAGCAGCAGCAGCAGCTGACAGTGCAGCAGCAGCTGACGGTGGTACAGCAGCAGCAGCAGCAGCTGACAGTGCAGCAGCAGCTGACGGTGGTACAGCAGCAGCAGCAGCAGCTGTACCACCAATAGTAGCGATGGTTGATTGGGGTTTATTATACAACCTGGCCAGCTCGGAGACACGCACCCCACTTTCATACTTATCAATGATCTTTTTCATCTCTATAGTAATTCTCACCCTTATTGCTGTAGGGTTGGCACTAGAAGCTTTCTTGGGGCCCATGGTCACTTATTTTGCAGATAAAATCACCAAAAACACTGTAATAATATGAAATGTTCCGATTGTATGCTTGGATGTTACCGCGGAGGCTGGCTGGTAAACAATGCCACCGGCGGAACATGTGAGCGTGGCTCAGGCCGCACATAGACGCGTCTCAGACGAACAGCGTTGAGCGGGTTTTTTAGCGGTATGCGAGGCAAAATCTTGGCGATAAAATGTAGCGGTATGCGGATTTAACGTTATGTAAGGCCAACGGTATGCGGGGGTCCACTGTATAGGATAGTCACTGATGTTAGTAGACGTTCTTTATTTGCTCATCGCTCGTTTACTATGTCTCTTCTCTTTGCCTACATTCGCTCGTCTTCTCTTCATTTACCACCTTTGTGTTCATGTAGCATCTCGCTTTTCCCTACCCCCTTGGGAAGTTCCGATGGTTCGTGTCTGTTCTTTCCAACTGCCATGTGCAAAATCCTATGGTGGCTTCTTGCTCTTTTTCTTAACCACTTCTGATCTCATTCCCATGCCATTACAGTGTACACCGATGGTTCCAAGTCTTCTAACGGCATCAGATTCACAGTAGTATTTCCAGACAGCGTCGCGTAAGGGCATTTATTATCCTTGGCTGGCATTTTTATGGTTGAATTGTATGCCATTCTTGTAGCACTTATCCATATTGCATCTACACCTGTGTCATCATTTGTGGTTGCTTCAGACTCCATTAGTGCTTTACAGGCTATGTATAAGAAAATTTGATACACCTCATTCCCTGGTTCTTCGTATCCAACTTTGGTTACGCTGTATCTCTAGCAAGCACAAAGATAGTTTTTTTTGCTGGGTCCCCAGTCATGTTGACATACAGGGCAATGAATAGGCAGACACTGCTGCGCAGTCAGCAGTACATGATCTCCCAGTTTCATAAAGAGGTGTTCCATTCCCAAGACTATTTGACTAATTGCTACCCACCTTCACACCCGTTGGCAACAACATTAGTCTGATCTGCTACATAACAGATTACATTCTATTAAACCAAGATAAGTTTCTGGCTGTCTTCTTGTCATTGATGTCAAGGTTGGGAGACTACTCTCTCCCAATTTCTCATCAGTCGCACTTATGGGTATCCCAGGAAAGGTGTCTTGTTGCATTCTGAGAATTGTCAGGTTCCAGTTTGTTAGTCGTATTCTGTTGGACTGCCCACAATCGACACGCGCAGAATTTACCTCCATCGTCATCACTGCTCTACTGCCCTTTATCTTCCCTTCTTGCTGATGGACCCTCCTTTAACCCAGACTCGTTGACAACTGATTTACTGCACAAACTCCTATGATGCCTCTAGCACTCCTCAACCCTTTCTACCCCTGCACTCCATGCCCTAATAATCCCCCTCCCCCTTGCAACCCAATACCCCTGCACCCTTCCCTGCTGCACTGTATGACCCTTGTCGGTTTAGTGCTTTTTAGATAATTTCCCATATTCTATTGGACTGTACTGTCTATAAACGAGCACAGAATTTTCCTCCTCCGTCGTCACCGCTCTATTATGATAATTGTGGGTTTTTTATTATAATAATAATAATGATAATTGTGGGGAAGTGCTAAACCCATAGGATTATACAGTGCCTGTAGGGGGGAGGGAGGGAAGGTATTCAGGGAACTGGAGGACAGATCCAATTCCCTAGATCAAGAGCCCCTCACCAGTGTCAAGGAACCTCCCTTGAGGGGTCACCACTAACACCTTTATTTTCCCTCCTTGCTGAGAGACCCCACCTTTGACATGGATTCCCTCTGACTTTGACAGCAACCAATTTATTACACAAACTTTGATGATGCCGCCTCTAGTATTTCTCAGCCCTTTCTACCTCAATCATTTGCTACCCTCTACCCCTGTGCTCTCCATGACCTAATAATCATTCCTCTCCCTACCTATTATCTCTGCATCCTTCCCTGCCCGACAGCTCTGTATGACCCTTGTAGGTTTAGTATAATAAAAAAAAGTGCTAATGTGCCCTTATGTACAACCACCACTAATTTTTTCACTAAACTATACCACTGCAAATTTTTACTACCCATCCCTACCCGTCTTAAGTCTTTCCTACTTTCTCTCGAGCTGTGACTTGACAATAGACTGAAATGTCACAAGCTTCTCCTAAGCCATAGTATTCTGACTTGAAATATTTCACTCGTCTGTTAAAAATGAAAATAAAAGTCAATATTTCATACATATTTTATTTGACCAGAAGAACCTTGTACTGAGAAGTTACAAAAGAAAAAGGTACAGAGTATGAAGATGGACTGGGATCATATAAGACCTTACATGGGTCAAGCTGCATATTCCAAGATTTATTTATATTAAAAACAATAGCACTATACAGCCCACAGAGATTGTTTTTTGTGGGGGAGAGGGGGGGGGGAAAGCCCAGTCATTACTTTATATTCTATTCCAGGAACATAAATGGGAATGTTCACTTTCATTGTTGCACAAAAGCAAGAGCTTAAAAGAAATCTTGTGTGGAACTGCTTGTACCCAGCAATAAACAAGACCTGTAAGTGATGCACTCAGAAACCTGTGGTTTTTATATACTGTATATTACAATCCACAGGAAAAATTTACATTCTAAATGCATCATCCAGCAGCTATATGCTAAGTATCCCTTTTTTAAACCATGGCCTGAATACATGTGCAGGTAATTAGCAATGATAATACGAAGACTCCTGAATAAAATCCAATCACATGCTTTGTAGAATTAGGTGAAATGGTCAACTTCCAGCATTAACCTACATAGAAAGGTGTGTAGAGTCTGCTGCTACCTGTAAACTATAAGCTCTGGTGTACACAGGCTGTGGCATACTAAGGCTCAGGTGTACATAATACATTTAACTTTTTATGTAAGCCTTCCACAAATTTTGCACATATACAGGTAGGTAGCATTAAAAGCCATAAGCCAAATTTTGCAAACTTAATTGCCTGACTTTAAAACAAGTCAAATTCAGCCAAGTAAACCCACTTCAGTATACTTTGTCATTTGGTAGGCATAATTTTGTATATAGGCCTAAGTAATATACTTTCAGGGCTATGTGTAAAGTATAAAGCATCACTGAGGTCAGAGGCAGATGTAGTTATAGATATAATAATTAAAATAATTATATAAAAAAAAGTTTACAGATAATTTGCCAACAGTCCATACAACATCCCTAGTTAGCTCTAAAGGATGTTCATGGTACTTGGGTGGGTGCAAGGGATGGCAGTGGGAATCTTCCTCTACCTGGGGCCACTCCACCTTCATTAAAGTATGTGTTCCTGAGCAATTGAAGGCAATTGTTTTTCTTATGATACCAAAAGTCCACTGCCCCATGGAAAAAACCATGACTTTAATAGTGATTTCTCGATTTTCTTTTTTTTTTTTTCTTTTTTTTCACATAATTGGTGGCAAGATGATCTCAATGCCTGAATATCATTACATCTGAGCCTGTTTATCACAGTAATCAAATAAACAAGAAAATGTGAACAAGGGCACCCCTTTGGTACACATCAAAATTCCTTACACTAGCCTTCCCCTACCCATATGGCAGCAGCACAGTCCAGGTGTTCATGCCTCCACAGACAGCAACTCCACATCAAATGTTAATGTGGCATTAGGAGGAATCACTCCCGGAAAACCTCTTTCTCCATAAGCATAATCAGGGCTGCAGACGAGTTTAGCTTTCTGGCCAACAGACATCTTGGGGGGGGGGGGGAGGAAAAAAAATTATTACTCAAATCAACACGTACATTATGAGACTATAACTAGTGCTAAAATTATCATGACCTGACCCCCCTTAAAATTCTGCATTTAAAAACACATGCACTAAACCTGTCATTAATTATACTAAGAGGGCAGCGCTGTATAGCCCTTGTGGCTTAGCACTTCTTTTTGATAATAATAATAATATACTAAGAGGTGAAGTGCTAAACCTATAGGGTATGGAAGGCAATAACATTTGCCCCAAGAAATGAAGGAACATTCAAATTCTTTGTATTAAGAGCCCCTCACCAGCATTAAGGAACCTCCCTTGAGGGAGTAAGGATCATACAGCACTGAGTAGGGTGTGTGCAATGCTAAAGGCTAGTGGAGGTGAGGTAGATTTTTTTTTTTTTTTTTTTTTTTTGGGGGGGGGTTGTTAATGTGGGTGCAATAGG
The DNA here is from genome assembly GCF_038502225.1 of Cherax quadricarinatus. Taxonomy (NCBI): domain Eukaryota; kingdom Metazoa; phylum Arthropoda; class Malacostraca; order Decapoda; family Parastacidae; genus Cherax; species Cherax quadricarinatus. Next base: position 7,919,268 of record NC_091340.1, read on the forward strand.
TCAGTTTCAATCAAAAAGTTAGTAATATTGCAACTGAACTACTTGATATTTCTTAAATTTCCTCAGCTATTTAAATTACTGGCAATGAACAAATCACTTTCACTAATTTAACATAATGCAAATGCAAAAAGCATTTGCAAAACAATTTTGAATAACCAAAACGTAAAACTCTGAACACTCCTATAGAATATTATGCCAGATGCTGCTTTGATCAACCCAAAGAATATTTTTATACATTAGTCTAGTTTAACAAAAAAATAAGAGATGTACAACTTACAAAGCAGCTGCACTGTGTTATTCAATTCTTTCCACAGAAAAAAAAGGCTAACATTAAATTGTTGCCAACAATGCCAAGTTAGTGAATGGAACACTTTGCTATCAATACTCTACTGGTGAACATGGTATAAAATGCAAACAAGTTGAAGCATGCTTCAGCTTCTTGTTCCAGACCTTGGAGCTAAATTCTTATCCAGGCTGAGGGACTGACTACTACAAACTATTTCTACAAGGTGGATGCACTGATTACATCTTTACCTTGCCACTATTACTGATGCCTACAATCTATTCTCTCACTGAAGCTGCCTACTGTGTTGGCAACAACAGATACACTATACTAACTGCAGTTACCAAACTTAAGCTAGTCACATTACAAAGCAAATTCATGGGGATGCACTAAACACATACAGGCCACAGAGCACCTGGGGAATGAGACATGTGGGATGGAATCAGATCTAAAGGACAAGAATACCTACAATTCCTTATATCAAAAGTTCATCAGTTTCAATTCACCCCTTTGAAGGTATTAAAGAGGACAGAATCACAATGAAATCAAATTTAGTCTCAGTCAAAACTATATAATAAGAGACATGTGCAACATCTGTTTCAGAATATTTTTAATGATGAGCCATATCACCTGTGTGGCAGGCTTTTTCATTCTAATACAGAGGCAATTATTATTCTACTGAAGACAATGGAAGTGGCAAGGTAATTTTAAGGTAATCAGTCCCTTAGCCTTCATTTGGCTTTTGAAAGAAAAATAATTGTGCCATTGAAGCATCTCATCAATAAAGATACCAAGGTGCTGCATGTCTCATTTATTAACTTCTCAAGTGTTGAATACTATTAATGCAATTATCAAAATCATGTCCAGAATTCAATCCAGGCTAGAGCAATAAGTCACACAACTTAGGCAGCAGCAGCAATGGAAGGTACAAAGGCAATGGTGGTAGCTTCATTAGTAGTGGCAGCAGAAGCAACAATGATGAATGGATACACAAAATCATGTGGAAGATGAACTTCTCACTACCAGTACTAACTCAGTCAACAGAATCACTAGTTCAAAGAAACCCAATTACAGTATCTTTTTTTTTTATTGCAATTATTCCAAGCCTACAAACATGGAAAATAAAGTTCAAAGAAACCTAGAGTTTTCTTAAAAACACTTGAAATTTTGGAAAGTTTCCAGACCTAATGGAGAGACGCAGTGCTCACGGAGCTCACAGAGAATGTAAACAAACCGGGTGGGGCGCGGTGACCATATTAGAAAGTCAGGTGAGGGGAGCCATATAGTGAGTTTTGGTCACAATTTGAAATGTCCGAATTAGCAGAACACCATAAAGCGAAACGCCGTAAAGCAAGGCCCTACTATTCCTAAACCAACTGAAAATGATACTCTGTAGAAACTATAATTCATCATTACAAAAACAAACAGTTCACTGATGAATTACATGTGCATACAAGGCACAATAGGCTCCTTGCAGTGCTGCTTGGGCATGCCAAGACATCACTTCCTTAACCATTGACCTGTTCAAATCTGACTGACCTAGTTAGTGCTGTATGACACTAGTAGGTTTAGCAATTCTTTTTAATTATAATAATAATAATGATGACTAAGCTAGTACAAATATGCCTGTTGCTCATCATTTTGTATCAACCTGAAAAAGCTGTTACACATGCAAACCATGTCTAATAAAGTTTCTGTTCTGCATTTGTACATTTCTACTAACCTGTCAGCTATACACCACCTCTTCTATATTTACCTGAGCAACACCTTCATCCCAGCCACGGATCACTTCACCTTGGCCAATTCTGAATTTAAAAGGTTTACCACGGTCTCGTGACGAATCAAACTTCTTGCCATCCATTAGAGTTCCTGAAAGTCAAAAAAAAAAAAAATTATAATTACTGAAACTAATGTATGTAATAGCCAATACCTGAGCAACCTGAAGTGGTATCTACTCACTAGTTACTCTCTTCTCTGCAAAAGGTGCATGTAATTACCTAGTTAAGTTCTTAGGTAAGCTATAACTTACAAGTTTCCTGTGGTTGTGGGACACTGTACTACCTTCAAGCCCATTTTAACATTTCAAATACAGGAAGGCCCCGCTTTACGGCGTTTCACTTTACGGCGTTCCGCTAATACGGTCATTTCAAATTATGACCAAAACTCGCTATACGGCTCCCCCCACCTGACTTTCTAATACGGTCACCGCGCCCCACCTTGTTTGTTTACATTCTTCGTGAGCTCAGTAAGCACTAAGTCTCTCCATTTTGTCTGGAAACTCCAAAATTTCAAATGTTTTTAAAAGTTATTTCATATTTTATATATACTCTGATAATTATACTTATGTATACCTGTACTTAAATAAACTTACATACTGTGCTGGCATGCAGGTACACATTAAAATCAGTAAGTGTCTTATGTCTCCAGACGTCATATTAGTAATGATAATAATCATCGAGTCTCATTTAAATGTCGTATATTACGTTAAATACACATTTTCATCAATCCATCTATGATATTTTTTCAAAATTATATAATAAACACGATACATAACATAAAAAGATGATAAATACACCCCACAATAGAATAAATAAAAATAAATATGAGATGTGGTAGCAGACGACTTGCACAAGTGACGCCATATTAGAAATGCTAATAATAATAATAATAATCACCGAGTCTCATTAAATGTTGTATATTACGTTAATATACACATTTTCATTAATCCATCCATGATATTTTTTTCAAAATTATATAATAAACACGATACATAACATAAAAAGATGATAAATACACCCTACAATAGAATAAATAAACATAAATATGAGATGTGGTAGCCAGATAACTTGTACAAGTGATGCCAAGAATAACATTTTCTCTAATCTAACATAAGAGAAAATGTGTTACTGGGGGTAACTGTAGAAAATTATTCCTTTCGTATGTATGTAAGTAAGTTTATTCAGGTATACACAAATACAGTTACATAGATTATCATACATAACAACATGTGTAAAGAACCTAGGATAACCCAAAAAAGTCAGTGACTTATTTCCATTGCCTTCACTCAGAGCATCATTTCTTCTCAAAATGATGTTACATGAGAATGGGAGTGTTCTTCTTTATTTATTCTACAGTATCAATGTAGAGACAACCTGTACACAATGTAACTTGTACACAAACCAGACGTGTACACTTCGTTTACAAAACTTACCCTCGCCTGGTTTGTTTACATAACTCTGCGCCTGTCCTCTCTCATGCACTCATTCTTTCTCTCTCCCATTTATTTGTTTTATCTCATTTACTTACTCCTGACCCTACATTAAGACTATAAATATTTTAAGGTAAGTAATGAGTGAACTGTATATACATTTTATCGCTCTGGGATGCTAAATATCATAGAATATATGTGTGGGTGGGTTGGCCTGGTATGGTAGCCCGGCTGACTACCATACATACCACACTTGATTTTTTACAATAAATACTACTCATCTCACCCTATATTTTAAGGTAAGTAATGAGTGAACTGTATATACATTTTATCGCTCTGGGATGCTTAAATATCATAGAATTATGTGTGGGTGGGGTGGCCTGGTATGGTAGCCTGGCTGACTACCATACATACCACACTTGATTTCTTACAATAAATACTACTTGTCTCACCCTAGATTAAGACTATAAATATTTTAAGGTAAGTAATGAGTGCACTGTGTGTGTATTGTACTTTTTTATTGTTTTTTGATGCCTGGTTCTATTGCTAACTTAATATATGTTAGTGTAAACTTGTTATCTAGTGTTTGTATGCATTTGTAAGTGGAAAAAAAGGGTGTTCCACTTTACGGCGGTTTCCGCTTTACGGCGGTAGCCTGGAACCTAACCAGCCGTATAAGTGGGGCCTTCCTGTATGTACTTTCATTGTTTGTTTTTTGTGCACTGCTATTTTCAGTTACAGTATAGTACCTCCCTGGATGGTTGCTGTCTACCAACTTACTTCCTGGGTGAGGCAGATATAACCAATCCTCTGACAGTTTCCAAGTGACTATTCCTGTGGAAAGTGAACCAAACATCCACATCCTGCCAAACCCTACACAGCTCTATGCTTGTCTGCAGTACCCAGTCTGCTACCCCCCTTCGACACAGCACTGAACAGAGCCCAGAAAATCAACACGAGGAAAGAATTTATTTGATAGGGTTTGATAATTGATTCATAGACCGGCACTAGTTTGCCACTAGCCAATTCTATCATGCCAAAATGACTAAAAGTAGAGAGACTACAGTACAATACAAGTCATACATTAACCCAGACCATAAATCAAGGGCAGAAAGGAAGGGAAGAGTAATTTTACTAAAATATTCAGATTGTTTTGGGGGGGAGGGGCCACCCTGCCTCGGTGGGATATGGCCAGTTTGTTGAATGATGATGATCCAGATTTTTGTTTAACCACAGTTGCAAGATGTGGGGGATACATTTTACTGCATCAGCAGTAAATACATTCAGTGCTTTCATATATTATGAGGAAGCTGATAATACTGTTTATACAAATTATCTGACCAAATGGGACTAGATTAGTGGTTTCCTGCAGAGCAGTCAACACGTGCAGTGTTTTCATGCCCTCGGTATCATCAAGGCTAAAGTGTGATTATAGTGGAGATAATGTTTATACACAAATTCTTTTATCACTTCAGGAGTTTCAGTCTCTAGTCTCATTTGCAAGAGGGACTCCACTAACAGCAATGTCGTTTCCATAGTGGTAATGTAAATTTTGAACTCACAGTACATATGTATTAATTTTTTTTTAACAAACCAGTGGTCTCCCACTTTGGTAGGGTAGCACCATTTACATTCTTGGAAAAGTACTCAGCAGTAACCCTTGAATTGCTGGAATTATAGTTTTGAAAATGTAGAGCCAGCCAAGAGTAAATCTATTTCCTGCAAAGTAGTGGGGCCAGCAATATAATATTTACTTTTTTTTTTTTATAACACCAGCAGTCTCCCACTGAGATAAGGTGACCCAAAAGACGAAATGCTTTCACCATCACAAATCCCCTAATCCTCCTAATCCCCAAGCTATGAATTCTCTGCATATTTACACCACACAATGCCCTCAGACTTGACATCTCCACTTCCTCCAGCCATCTCCTCATTGCAACATTCACCACCAATTCTTCACACCCCTATAAGATGGTTTGTACCACTATACTTTCATACATTCTCTTTTTTGCTTCCAATGATAACATTGTCTCTACAGATGCTTCAATGCACCACCCACCTGTTTTCCCTCATCAATTCTACGGTTCAGCTCATCTTTCACATACCAATCTGCCAACACATCCACTCCCAAATGTCTGAACACATTCTCTTCTTTCATACTCCTTCCTTCCAATCTGATATCCAATCTTTCATTACCTAAATTGTCTGTTACCCTAATCACTTTGCTCTTTCCCATATTCACAAATTTCCTTCTTTTACATACCCTCCCAAATTCGTCCACCAACCTCTGAAACTTCTCTTCATTTTAGGGTTAAAATGCGAGGAAAGTGAATACAATGTCAATACAGTATTAACTGTATATAACATATATTGCACATCAGTTTGGTTGTTAAACTCATACAGGCAGGCCCCGCTTATGCAGCATATTAGGTTCTGGGCTACTGCTGTAAAGTGGAACATAACCTTTTTTCCCCTTTCAAATGCATATAAAAGCCTGATAACATGTTTACACTATCATATTGAGTGAGTAATAGAGCTAGGCCTAAAAAATGCATATACAGTACACATATTACTTACCTTAAAATATTTTAATCCTTAGCTTACAGTAATATATTTATTGCAGGAAGTCTGAATAAATGAAGAATTGAAAACTGCTGCACTAGTAAATATACAATATTCAGTCTTAAACTGGGGTCACAGTTCTGGCCATGCCTAGCTAAGGATTTAATCACAGCACATTATTTTTATTAACACATCGACTGTTTCTCACCAAGGTAGGGTGGCCAAAAAAAGAAAAACTTTCATCATTCACTATCATTGTCTTGCCAGAGGCGCGCTTACACTATAGTTATAAAACTGCAACATTAATGGGGGTGCAATACTTTCAGGAGAAAAAAAAATCGAAAAAATTTTTATCTTACTGAAATATAGTGCATAATTCTGGCATCATTTTGATGCAGTCAGCTTGTTTCTATCACATTTCTAAGTATCTTTTTCTAAAAATGCATTTTTTTTTGTTCTTCCTGTCATCAAGAAGACACAATGCCAATTTGTTTTTTTTTTTTTTTTTTTTTTTTTTTTACTCCAAAAATTTCGATTTTTATGATTGTTTATTTCCAAATACACTACTTCACACCTTCTCTGTGGAGCACATACCATGCGCAGAGCAGTAGCAGCTCAGTCGCCTGTGGGCTGCCAACCTGAGAGAAGATGCTGAGACTTGGCATGCAGTGACCATGGAGTTGTACACAGAACATAAATAAAAAAAAAACTCAGTTATTGACATTTGTAGCCACACTTTTCAAGAACTATTGGACAGATTGTCATGATTTTTGCACAGATTATTGAGGAATGATGGTTCTACAAAATGACAATAAGGAATTGCAATATCCTTCACCATTTTGTTTTTATTGATTTTCTCTCCCCCCCCCCCCCCAAAAAAAAAAAAATCAAACTTTTTTATTAAGCAATCTTCTGACATTTTGCTTAATGTTTTGTCATATTATTATTAGACCTTTATACTTCATCTCATGTCAACTGAACATTGTACATCTTAATAATTCTGTAAAGTGTGGAGAGCTGTAGGCCCTATAGAATAGGGCATTATTTATTTTTTTTCTGTGTGTTCAGCAAAAAGTCTCTAAAAACAGTGAGCAATGGTCAAGTGCTGCTTAAATCACAGTAAAAGTTTTATTGAAATTGGTAAAAGGATAATTTTTTTTTATTTCTGCCTGCCCCCAGAGGCAGGCACTGTACTTTCCATCTCCAGACCTCAAGTCTGGCCTGCTGGTTTCCCTGAATCTCTTCATGTTACCTTGCTCACACTCCAACAGCACTTCAAGTCCTAAAAACCACTTATCTCCATTCGCTCATATCTAACACGCTCACATTTGCTTGCTTGAAGTCCAAACCCCTTAAGGAGATAAAGATAAAGATACAGTGGAACCTCTACTTGCGAGCGTGTCCACGTGCGAGTTTTTCCAAATACGAGCAGTCGATGGGTCGATTTTTTGCTTCCATACGCGAGCAAAATTTCCACAAGTGAGCAGACCTCAAGACAGGTTCCTTGACACTGGTGAGGGGCTCTTGCTCTTGAGGTTGCTGTATAGCCCATGTGGCTTAGCGCTTCTTTTTGATTATAATAATAATAATCTTGCTCTTGATCTCGGGAATTGTATCTCATTTGTTTGTTGGACTATCTTATTGAAACTTGGGCAATGTATGATGGAAAGATGCTTCTTAACGTACACCAAAAATGAAAGAAACCTAACCATAAATAATGGCGTTCACTTCTCAGCAATTAGCCACCCCTTAGCGATACAGTAGGGCCCCACTTATACGGTGGGTTAGTTTCCAGGCTGTCGCCGGAAAGCAGACATCGCCGGAAGGCAAAATGCCATTTTTCCCATTTATAAATGCATATAAATGCCAGACAAGTTTACACTAAATTATATTAAGTTAGTAATAGAACTAGGCATTAAAAACACACAAAATAAAATACATTCACAGTACATTCATTACTTATCTTAAAGTATTTGTGATCTTAATGTAGGGAGAGAGGCGAGTAGTACTTATTTGTACAAAGTCAGGTGTAGGTAGCCCAGGCTCCCAGTCTCATATTTAATATACGATATTTAAAACATCCAAGAGTTAAAACACACACACAGTACACTCACTATTTACCTTAAAATATGTTTTTATTAATTTTTCATTAACACACTGGCCGATTCCCACCAAGGCAGGGTGGCCCGAAAAAGAAAAACTTTCACCATCATTCACTCCATCACTGTCTTGCCAGAAGGGTGCTTTACACTACAGTTTTTAAACTGCAACATTAACACCCCTCCTTCAGAGTGCAAGCACTGTGCTTCCCATCTCCAGGACTCAAGTCCGGCCTGCCGGTTTCCCTGAATCCCTTCATAAATGTTACTTTGCTCACACTCCAACAGCACGTCAAGTATTAAAAACCATTTGTCTCCATTCACTCCTATCAAACACGTTCACGCATGCCCGCTGGAAGCCCAAGCCCCTCGCGCACAAAACCTCCTTTACCCCCTCCCTCCAACCTTTCCTAGGCCGATCCCTACCCCGCCTTCCTTCCACTACAGACTGATACACTCTTGAAGTCATTCTGTTTCGCTCCATTCTCTCTACATGTCCGAACCACCTCAACAACCCTTCCTCAGCCCTCTGGACAACAGTTTTGGTAATCCCGCACCTCCTCCTAACTTCCAAACTACAAATTCTCTGCATTATATTCACACCACACATTGCCCTCAGACATGACATCTCCACTGCCTCCAGCCTTCTCCTCGCTGCAACATTCATCACCCATGCTTCACACCCATATAAGAGCGTTGGTAAAACTATATTCTCATACATTCCCCTCTTTGCCTCCAAGGACAAAGTTCTTTGTCTCCACAGACTCCTAAGTGCACCATTCACCCTTTTCCCCTCATCAATTCTATGATTCACCTCATCTTTCATAGACCCATCCGCTGACACGTCCACTCCCAAATATCTGAATACATTCACCTCCTCCATACTCTCTCCCTCCAATCTGATATCCAATCTTTCATCACCTCATCTTTTTGTTATCCTCATAACCTTCCTCTTTCCTGTATTCACTTTTAATTTTCTTCTTTTGCATACCCTACCAAATTCATCTGCCAACCTCTGCAACTTCTCTTCAGAATCTCCCAAGAGCACAGTGTCATCAGCAAAGAGCAACTGTGACAACTCCCACTTTGTGTGTGATTCTTTATCTTTTAACTCCACGCCTCTTGCCAAGACCCTCGCATTTACTTCTCTTACAACCCCATCTATAAATATATTAAACAACCACGGTGACATCACACATCCTTGTCTAAGGCCTACTTTAACTGGGAAATAATTTCCCTCTTTCCTACATACTCTAACTTGAGCCTCACTATCCTCGTAAAAACTCTTCACTGCTTTCAGTAACCTACCTCCTACACCATACACCTGCAACATCTGCCACATTGCCCCCCTATCCACCCTGTCATATGCCTTTTCCAAATCCATAAATGCCACAAAAACCTCCTTAGCCTTATCTAAATGCTGTTCACTTATATGTTTCACTGTAAACACCTGGTCCACACACCCCCTACCTTTCCTAAAGCCTCCTTGTTCATCTGCTATCCTATTCTCCGTCTTACTCTTAATTCTTTCAATAATAACTCTACCATACACTTTGCCAGGTATACTCAACAGACTTATCCCCCTATAATTTTTGCACTCTCTTTTATCCCCTTTGCCTTTATACAAAGGAACTATGCATGCTCTCTGCCAATCCCTAGGTACCTTACCCTCTTCCATACATTTATTAAATAATTGCACCAACCACTCCAAAACTATATCCCCACCTGCTTTTAACATTTCTATCTTTATCCCATCAATCCCGGCTGCCTTACCCCCTTTCATTTTACCTACTGCCTCACGAACTTCCCCCACACTCACAGCTGGCTCTTCCTCACTCCTACAAGATGTTGTTCCACCTTGCCCTATACATGGAATCACAGCTTCCCTATCTTCATCAACATTTAACAATTCCTCAAAATATTCCCTCCATCTTCCCAATACCTCTAACTCTCCATTTAATAGCTCTCCTCTCCTATTTTTAACTGACAAATCCATTTGTTCTCTAGGCTTTCTTAACTTGTTAATCTCACTCCAAAACTTTTTCTTATTTTCAACAAAATTTGTTGATAACATCTCACCCACTCTCTCATTTGCTCTCTTTTTACATTGCTTCACCACTCTCTTAACCTCTCTCTTTTTCTCCATATACTCTTCCCTCCTTGCTTCACTTCTACTTTGTAAAAACTTCTCATATGCTAACTTTTTCTCCCTTACTACTCTCTTCACATCATCATTCCACCAATCGCTCCTCTTCCCTCCTGCACCCACTTTCCTGTAACCACAAACTTCTGCTGAACACTCTAACACTACATTTTTAAACCTACCCCATACCTCTTCGACCCCATTGCCTATGCTCTCATTAGCCCATCTATCCTCCAATAGCTGTTTATATCTTACCCTAACTGCCTCCTCTTTTAGTTTATAAACCTTCACCTCTCTCTTCCCTGATGCTTCTATTCTCCTTGTATCCCATCTACCTTTTACTCTCAGTGTAGCTACAACTAGAAAGTGATCTGATATATCTGTGGCCCCTCTATAAACATGTACATCCTGAAGTCTACTCAAGTCTTTTATCTACCAATACATAATCCAACAAACTACTGTCATTTCGCCCTACATCATATCTTGTATACTTATTTATCCTCTTTTTCTTAAAATATGTATTACCTATAACTAAACCCCTTTCTATACAAAGTTCAATTAAAGGGCTCCCATTATCATTAACACCTGGCACCCCAAACTTACCTACCACACCCTCTCTAAAAGTTTCTCCTACTTTAGCATTCAGGTCCCCTACCACAATTACTCTCTCACTTGGTTCAAAGGCTCCTATACATTCACTTAACATCTCCCAAAATCTCTCTCTCTCCTCTGCATTCCTCTCTTCTCCAGGTGCATACACGCTTATTATGACCCACTTCTCGCATCCAACCTTTACTTTAATCCACATAATTCTTGAATTTACACATTCATATTCTCTTTTCTCCTTCCATAACTGATCATTCAACATTACTGCTACCCCTTCCTTTGCTCTAACTCTCTCAGATACTCCAGATTTAATCCCATTTATTTCCCCCCACTGAAACTCCCCTACCCCCTTCAGCTTTGTTTTGCTTGGGGCCAGGACATCCAACAGACTTATACCCCTATAATTTTTGCACTTTTGTCCCCTTTGCCTTTATACAAAGGAACTATGCATGCTCTCTGCCAATCCCTAGGTACCTTACCCCCTTCAATACATTTATTAAATAATTGCACCAACCACTCCAAAACTATATCCCCACCTGCTTTTAACATTTCTATCTTTATCCCATCAATCCCAGCTGCCTTACCCCCTTTCATTTTACCTACTGCCTCACAAACTTCCCCCACACTCACAACTGGCTCTTCCTCACTCCTACAAGATGTTATTCCTCCTTGCCCTATACACGAAATCACAGCTTCCCTATCTTCATCAACATTTAACAATTCCTCAAAATATTCCCTCCATCTTCCCAATACCTCTAACTCTCCATTAATAACTCTCCTGTTTTTAACTGGCAAATCCATTTGTTCTCTAGGCTTCCTTAACTTACTTTTCCACATAAATAATGGAAATCAAATTAATCTGTACCTGACACCCCAAAGTATTAAAAAAAAAAAATTTTACCACATGAAATATTAATTTTAATACACACAAACTGAAGAAGACATGTACAATTACATGACACTTACCTTTACTGAAGATCTGATGATGATTGATGGGATGGGAGGAGGGGAGAGTGTGGATGGTGTTTAGAAGGGGAATCCCCTTCCATTAGGACTTGAGGTGTCAAGTCCTTTTCTGGGGTTACTTTCCCCCTTCTTTTAATGCCTACTAGGACCAGCTTGAGAGTCGGTGGACCTCTGTCGCACAACATATCTGTCCATAGAGCTCTGTACCTCCCGTTCCTTTAACCTCTTGACTGTCGCAACCCCCAATCCTGAGGCGTCTCCTGGTGTCGCAAAATTTCAAAAAAAAAAAAAATTATTTTTTCTTATGAAATAAGAGAATCTTTTCCCGATTGTAAAGACACCAAAAAAAAACGAAATTTGATGGAAAACTGACGGAATTACTCTCTCGTGAAGTTAGCGACCTTGGCGATATTTACAAATCGGTGATTTCACCCACTTTGAGCCCTATTTTCGGCTAATTCCATTGTTCCAGTCGACCAAACTCATAGCTATTTCTTTAGAACTCTGTTTTTTTCTATCGATTGAGTACAAGAAACTGCCCATTTACCAATTTCAACTACCCAATAACGTGGTCAGAAATTTGCAATTTGGCCAATTTCACGAAAATTAAAAAATATGACAATTTCAAAATAAGGTCCAGAATGAACAATGCAGACATTGGCTCTAAAATAATATTTTCTTTGTTCATCAGTCATGTCTCCAGGCCCCTCTGATATTACTCTTGCTTTCTATTTCAAATTTTTATTCAAACAAAAAATAGAAGATTTACTATTATGCAGACTACTCCAATACTGTAATAATTGTATAAATAACATGAACCAATTCATGACTGCATATTAGAATGGCTAGTTGGACATTTATTGGACAATGATGTCATTTGTTTACTTTTGAACATCGGCAAAAATCAAACATTTTCCCTACTTTGAGCTCCATTTCCAAGTTCTTTTTATACTAAAATCAATCAAAATCATCTCTCTTTCTATAATATTTTTTCCATTCTATCAAACGAGACCAAGAAAATGAGAATACAACCATAAATACCATACGAAAATAGACCACAAATTCGGCATTTTAATTAAAAAAAAAACGGTCGGAGTTTTTTTTTTTCTCATTATGCACTGCGTGCTCCAGGATTTTTTTTATGTGGTGCACATTGACCACACAGACCCATTCACTCACATGTGGGTCTACCAGCCTTCTCCTTCTTGATTTGAAGCCGCTAGAATTTATGAGTATACATGTACGTCAAACACGGTACTTCGTAAGACGTATATATACGGCCGCGACAGTCAAAGGGTTAAGATTTGTCTAAAATGGGCCATAACATTGCCATTGTAATAGTCACCAGCACAGCTTGCAATAGCTGTGTTAGGGTGATTTTCATCCATAAAGGTTTGCAGTTCAACCCACTTTGCACACATTTCCTTAATCTTTGAAGTAGGCACAATGGATTCCACAACTGGCATAGGCATCTCAGGGTTAGCCCCAAACCCTTCAAAATCTTTCTTAATTTCCATACTAATTCTCACCCTTTTTATCACAGGGCTGGCACTAACTTTCTTGGGGCCCATGGTGACTTATTTTGCAAGTGCAATCACTAAAAACGCTGTGATAATATGAAATATTCCGATTGTATGTTTGGATGCGACCGCGGTGGCTGGCTTGTAAACGCTGGCACCCACGGGACAAGTGAGGCGCTCTCAGCGTTGGTCGAGTTTTTTAGCGCTAGTTGAGGCAAAATTTTTGCGTTAAAATGTATCGCTAGTCGAATTTAACGTTATACGATGCCATCGTTGGTCGAGGGTCCACTATTTTATTCATTCTAGAGTATATATCAGGTTTCTATGTGATTTATATTGTTTATTATTTCATATTAGACAAACTCTGATAGATAAATAAGCCGTAGAGTTGATGATAGCGAAATACATGTATTCAGGAGTATGTTGTCCTGTCTCCAGACAAACTCCCGTCGGCTGCCGACACCGCCCATACCCTTACATGAATGACGTATTTTATTCATTCTAGAGTATATGTCAGGTTTCTGTGTTGTTTATATTATGTCATATTAGATGAAGTGTGATAGATAAATAAGCTGTATAGATGACATTAGCGATATTCATGAAGTAGTACTTTGCCCGGTCTCCAGACACACACTCGTCCACCGCTGACACCGTCCATACCACTACATGAATGACATTTTACTCATTTTAGAGGATACATCAGGTTTCTATGTTATTTATATTATTTATTATGTCATATTAGATGAAGTGAGATGGATAATTAAGCCGTAGAGTTGTATTAGCGAAATTATTGAAGTACAGAATTCCACTGGAACGGATTAATTGCATTTCAATTAATTTAAATGAGGAAAATTGACTCTGCAAAAGAGCAAATCCAGTTGCGAGCAAGGTCATGGAATGGATTAAACTCGCAAGTAGAGGTTCCACTATTTATTTTGACAAATTACATGGTTATACAGAGGAATATAATAGTTGGGTGTACATGCCAAAAGCCCCTTTATATGCCGAGCATGCAATAATACATAGGTCATATGGTCATTAGATGACCTTTCCAAGGCAGACCCCTACCCCGCCTTCCCTCCACTACAGATTTATACACTGTCGAAGTCATTCTATTTTGTTCCATCCTATCTACTTGTCCAAACCACCTCAACAACCCCTCCTCAGCCCTCTGGATAATACTGTTGGGTAATCCCGCACCTCCTCCTAATTCCCAAACTACAAATTCTCTGCATTATATTCACACCACACATTGCCCTCAGGCACAACATCTTCACTACCTCCAGCCTTCTTGTTGCAGTATTCACCACCCATGCTGCACACCCATATAAGAGCACTGGTATAACTATACTCTCATACATTACCCTCTTTGCTTCCGTGGACGAAGTTGTTTCCACAGACTCCTCAGTGCACCACTCGCCTCTTTCCCCTTGTCAATTCTATGATTCGTCTCATCTTTCACAAACCCATCTGCTGACACATCCACTCCTAAATACGATCTGACCACATGCACCTCCGCCATACTCTCTCCAATCTGATATTCAATCTTTCGTTACCTAAATTTTTTATTATCCTCATCACCTTACTCATTCCTAAATTCACTTTTAATTTTCTTCTTTTACATACCCTACCCAACTCATCCACCAACTTCTGCAGCTTCTCTTCAGAATCTCCCAAAAGCAGTGTCATCAGCAAAGAGCAACTGTGACAACTCCCACTTTGCGTTAGATTCTTTATCTTTTAACCTCGCACCTCTTGCCAACACCCGAGCATTCACTTCTCTTACAACCCCATCTATAAAACCACCATGGTGATATCACACATCCTTGTCTAAGGCCTACTTTTACTGGGAAATAATCTCCCTCTCGCCTACATACTCTAACCTGAGCCTCACTATCCTCGTAAAAACATCTGCCACACTACCCCTCTATCCACCCTGTCAAACGCCTTTTCGAAATCCATAAATGTCACAAAAAGCTCTTTGCCCTTATCTAAATACTGTTCACCTATATGTTTCACTTGAAACATATTCAAATTAAATTACTTTTTATCCACTGAGAGGTGATATTGTATAGGAAGAGTTAAAGACCTTTATCATTTTCTTGCACAATAAAAAACAAAAATCTCACACACTATAATTGGAAATTCACTAACCTGTGTAGTGCACAACCACCTGCTGTCCAGGTTTTGGAAAGGTCTCGCCTGATGAAAAATAAAAGCAGCAACCTTTAATACACAACAGATAATTGTTAACATTCTACTTTCCTATATTTAAAATGGAAATTTCAAAGTAAAATTAAGAACAGTTTAGCTATTTAGTGTATTCTCCCATGAAAATATTAAACTACAATGTAAATTTACAAGTATTTTAGTATTTTACGAGAGGATGCATTCCCAGAAAAAAGTGTGATCCGAGCAATTCTTTGTTCAAAGCAAACCTAATTTACCATACTTAAAACTGTATAGTAGAGTTAGCAAAATTAGCTTATGAAATTAATCATAATGGGCAATGTAGACTTCTGTAAATTATTTATATTTTAACACACTACCTTCATTACTTATTTTAATTAACAAACACATTTTCCTCGAGAAATTTTTTTTTGTTTTTTTGTTTTTACACTGTTAGACACCCATTCTTGTTTAGATGAGAAGTCTTAATTGTTGTCATTATCATGTGAAGCAAGATTTGCCATGTAATACTGAGAGCAGTTTAGGATTTCTGCGAGCACATTAAAATTTTTATACGGTGCCATATAGTAACTGGAAAACATACAGCTTATACTGAATGCATCGTGAAGAGCCCAGAAGAAAAAACAAAGAGCCATAACTGAAATTGCAAACCCTAGGTCAAAAACCACATTAAAAAATGCCAATATTGTCTGTAGTGTGCGCACACAGTATAAAAAAAAAACCTATGCAAGGCATGATGGGAAAAGTAAAACTCAGACCACTTGTATGGTTTTAAAATAGTGACAGGCATTTTCTTGGATAGTTTTAATGGTTTTATTGGCTGGATGACATACTACTGAAATAAAGATGATTTGGGTTTCAGGACAGGAAGTGGATTAACAGTGAGAAAGTGGCAGAAATACCTTCCATATTATAAACCTTACCACCATTTATATACAAAAAAGTGTCACAAGTGCTATCACCAATCATTGCAACACTAACAAATCCATTGAATCCTCCACCTTCCCTACAGTTCTCAAAATAGCAAGGGTCACCCCGATCCATAAAGGAGGAGACCAAACAGAGTTGAATAACTATAGGCCAATATCCAATTTACACCCTCTCTCAAAAATCTTCGAAAAATTAATTTATAAACGAATCTACTCCTACCTCATCTCCCAAAACATACTCAACCCCTGCCAATTTGGATTCAGGCCTAATAAAAATACTAATGATGCTATTATACACATGCTAGAACATATATACACTGCAATAGAGAAAAAAGAAGTCCCACTGGGGATCTTCATTGACTTACGTAAAGCTTTTGATACAGTTGACCATGACTTGCTCCACGTAAAATTGTCACACTATGGTATAAGAGGGCACTCCCTCAACTACCTCAAGTCATACCTCAGCAACAGAAGCCAATATGTGTATGCAAATGGGACAAGCTCTTCCGCACAACCAATTACAGTTGGTGTCCCACAGGGAAGTGTCCTTGGCCCTCTTCTCTTTCTCCTATACATAAATGACCTACCAAATGCTTTGCAATTACTCAAACCCACACTATTTGCAGATGACACTACATACGTCTTCTCTCACCCGAGCCCAGTCACGCTAGCCTATACTGTAAATACCGAATTACAAAAAATATCTACCTGGATGAGGACTAACAAACTTACACTAAACATTGACAAAACCTACTTCATTCAGTTTGGTAACAGAGCTACAGATGTCCCTCTTAACATAATGATGAACGGATCACCTATCACAAAGCTAACAGAGGGAAAATTCTTAGGAATCCACCTTGATAAAAGACTCAAATTTCATACACATATCCAACAAATTTCTAAGAAAATTTCCAAGACTGTAGGCATACTATCGAAGATACGGTACTATGCTCCACAGTCAGCCCTCCTGGCCCTATATCACTCTCTTATTTACCCCTATCTCACCTATGGAATTTGTGCATGGGGCTCAACAACAATTAACCATCTCAGACTGCTAATTACCCAACAAAAGGCTGCAGTTAGAATGATAACAAATTCTCACTACAGGCAGCACACTCCACCAATATTCAAAACACTCAACCTACTCACCATACAAAACATCCATACTTATTATTGCACCTATTACATACATAGAACACTTAACTCTGATATTAACCCTCCCCTCAAACATCTCCTTGCCAACCTCAACAGAACACATGACCATAACACAAGGCACAGATCACTCTTTGATGTTCCTCGTGTCCATCTCATGCTATGCAAAAACTCAATGCACATAAAAGGCCCAAAAATCTGGAATTCATTACCTGTAAATATAAAAGAAACACTACCTGTTTATAAATTCAAGTCTCTTCTCAAAGATCACTTACTCACCCAAAACCAAATAAATACTGAATAACTGAACCTTATAAATTGTATATCTTAAATGTTTCTCACAATTATATCACATAAATGTTAAACCTAAAACCCAATCTAACTTTATTATTTTTTTAAATACAATACCTAACAGAATACTCCATTCGACTGAATGTACAGCAATGCATGCAACCATATGACCTGTCTTTGTAATACTCATTGTGCTTTATAGTTATCTGTTTACAATAATGTTTTATCACTGATTTCATCATTGCTTAGTTAATCTTAAGTTAATTTTAAGCCAGCCCATAATGCTATGCATATAAGTGGCTTTGGCATGCTGCTCTTACCTGTATTTTTTTGAACCTCTGTATGTATGCTCAAATTACTAAATAAATAAAGAAACTGATACAAAGAAATAGCTAATAAAACCATACAAACCCCCCTAGACAACACCTCAAAGTTGCTATTTTAAACCATACACAAGGTTTGAGATTTGCTTTTCCCATTACAGTATGTGCTGTGTGGAGCAATATTTTTTATTTTATACTGTGCACACTCGTCACATAGACCCAGTCTCTCATGCCTAGGCCAAGATTTACCACTCGCAGCATGAGTGCTGTACTTAAAAATGTGAATCTACACAAGTGATGCTGGTGTCAATAATATGTGGGAGACAGTGAAAGGGTTAATATACCAGCATGCTGGTATTAAGAGTGTAACCCCCCCCCCCCCAAAAAAAAAAAAAAAAAAATTCTACCACCAACCTGCTTTAAAAAGCAATTCTGGATAATCTCTGAACATGTTAGTCTCCAGATTTCCAATTAACTTAAAATTCCTTAGGATTAATACATTTTCGTGCCTTGAAGCTTTCATGATTTCATCCCATAATAAGTCTACCTTGGCTGCAAAGATCAGGGGGGTCATTAAAACACCAGCCCAGATGGATTCTGCACTCGTTCCTTCAGTCTTTACACGTTTTTATATACAGTAGACCGCTATATTACACAGTTTTATTGGGCATGTTTTGGTTAGTGCACTATTGAAAAATGGCAGCACAATTTTACACAATTCAGTTTGTAGGAGGGGAAAAAAATTTACCTGCACAGCAAGAACCTTGCATTCAAGGCTCTCTTCATTCTTGGTAATCCCCATACTCATCCACAAGCTTTGCTGGATGTGACCCCACATGTAAAAGTTGTATTTTTACCTTCAAATATAACATCTTTAATACAACCACTGGATCGGGGAGATAAGTCATTCAAGTGTAACTACACAAAAAAGTTATGAAAAAACTAGCTGCATCAATGGACTGACTCCAACCTGACAGTACCAAGTCTTTGGAATAAATTTAACATTGCAGATGCTATCAGCTATACTAGAAGTGCATGGAATGAAGTGCCCCAATCAACGTTAAATGCAGGCTGGGAAAAGTTATGGCCTTCTGAAGTTAGTTCTTTCACTGGTTTTCCCTTGCTTGAGAGTCAGGTTCAGGAAATTGTTCAGCTGACAAGGAGAGTACCAGATAATGTGAATGAGCCCTTAGAAGATAATGATGAAGACAGGAGTCCAGAGGAAATGTTGCCAGAGCTCAATGCACAGATACAAGGGAGCCACATAAGATGAAGAACCTGAAGAAAAACATTTAACATTGCAGCAGTTACGTGAGCAGTTCCATGTTGCTGCTAAACTAGCAGACTTTTTCACTGAAGAGGACCCTGACAAATCTAGAAGCAGTGCTTTGAAACAGGGTCTAGACCAGCTGATGATGCCTTACCATCAGCTGTATAATGTACTGGCAGGGTAAAAGAGCCCAGAGATCCATTACAGAATTTATGTGCACTCCAATACAACCATCAACTTAACCCCTACACTGTCGGTCCTGTAATATTATGGCTTGCAAGCCAGTGTTGGTCCCGTAATACTATGCCAAAATTCTAGCAGCTTCAGATCTGACGAGAGAAAGCTGGTGGGCCTACATGTGAGAGAATGGGTCTGTGTGCTCAGTATGCGCAGTATGAAAAAAATCTGGGAGGCTGCAGTGCATTGTGGGAGTGCCAATTCAGCACACCTTGTTCACCATGCCTAGCAGTAAGGAATACCTCACTCCCTGGCAAATTTGGGATTCTTCTCTTCCCAAGTGATAGTTCTAACATAGATGGAAGTGTCACTGAAGATGAATTTCATGGTTTTGAGGAGTGTGACCAAAAGCAATGCCCAGGATACCAGATGCATGTACTGACAGTGAAAAGGGAAGACAGCGTGGGTGGTGGGGAAGACAGCACGAGTGGTGGGGAAGGCTGCGCGGATGGTGGGGAAGGCTGCGCGGATGGTGGGGAAGGCTTCGAGGATGGTGGGGAAGGCAGCGTGGATAGTGAAGATGGTGTGGGTGGGGATGACAGCATGGGTAGTTGGGAAGACGGCGAGTAAGTTTATTCAGGCATGCACGAATACAGTTACATAGATTATCGTACATAGCAGCATGTGTAGAGAACCTAGGATAACCAAAAAGACAGTCAAAGTGACTTATTTCCAGTGTGGGTGTGGGGAAGGCAGTGCGAGTGGTGGGGAAGGCAGCATGGATAGTGGGGAAGACAGCATGGGTAGTTGGGAAGATGGCATGTAAGTACAGTGGAACCCCAGATTAAGTCATCGGAATAAGTAACTTTTGTCAAAATATTGGCTCGGTGAACGTCAGTGAACTTGGTATAAGTCATTAGAAATTAGATCAAACAATAAATGGATAAAGAATAGATTAAAACATAACACTGGTCAAAGGAGAGGCAGTTATAGGTGAATCAGAAGAGGAGAGACGCAGTTAACCCTTTCAGGATCCAGAGGCCAAATTTCAAAGGGTGCACCAGTGTCCAAGAATTTTCAAAAAATAATTTTATTTTTTTCTTATGAAATGGTAGAGAATCTTTTTCTGAAGGTAATAAAACAAAAAGTACGAAATTTGATGGAAAACTGACGAAATTATGCTCTCACGAATTTTGATGTGTCGGCGATATTTACGTATCGGTGATTTTGCCGACTTTGACTCCCATTTTAGGCCAATTACCTTATTCCAGTCGACCAAATTCTTAGCTATTTCACTAGTATTACTTCTATTCTATCGATTGAGCACAAGAAATCGCCAACTCAACTGTTTCAACTACAAAATAAAGTGCTTGGAAATTGGTAATTTGACCAATTTAGTGCAAAGTTCAAAATATTCCAATTTCAAAATAGGGTCCAGAATAAACAATGCAGGCATTCCTGGCACTAAACTAACATTCCCTCTGTTCATTAGTTACGTTTTCAGGCTTTACAAATGAATTCCATTTTGATTTTTAATTTGCAAAATGAATTTTTATTCAAACCAAAAAATAGAAGATTTGCTGTCATGCAATATTGTAATACATAATTGTATAAATAATATCAGCACATTTGTGTGTAATAGATGTGCGAGATCATTTGTTTACTCTTGAACATCGGCAAAAATTTAATATTTCCACTACTTTGAGCTCAGTTTCAAGCCATTTTCAGTACTAAAGTCAATCAAAATCATCTCTATTTTTGAAGGGGTCATCCTCGAAAAGGTTGGAAGGATGGGGCAAGGGAGGTTTTGTGGGCGAGGGGCTTGGACTTCCAGCAGGCATGCGTGAGCGTGTTCAATAGGAGTGAATGGTATTTGGGACCTGACGATCTGTTGGAGTGTGAGCAGGGTAATATTTAGTGAAGGGATTCAGGGAAACTGGTTATATTTATATAGCCGGACTCGAGTCCTGGAAATGGGAAGTACAATGCCTGCACTCTAAAGGAGGGGTTCGGGATATTGACAGTTTGGAGGGATATGTTGTGTATCTTTATACGTATATGCTTCTAAGCTGTTGTGTTCTGAGCACCTCTGCAAAAACAGTGATTATGTGTGAGTGAGGTGAAAGAGTTGAATGATGATGAAAGTATTTTCTTTTTGGGGATTTTCTTTCTTTTTGGGTCACCCTGTCTCAGTGAGAGACGGCCGACTTGTCATAAAAAAAAAATCTTCCATTCTATCAAATGAGACCAAGAAACAGCAAATACAACTATACAAAACATACGAAAAAACACTGCAAAGTTGCTGTTTTAATCAAAAGTTACAGTCTCAGTTTTTTTTCTCTCATTATGTACTATGTGCTGCAGGATTTGTTTTATGTGGTGCACACATACCACATAGATGTATTCTCTCATATCTAGGCCCAAATTTACCTCTCACAGCTTATCAGAGTGAGCTGAGCTCATGGCATATATCTACGGTTTGGACCCTCAACGTAAAGCCGTAGATCTACAGCATGGACCCTGAAAGGGTTAAGAGATGAATATATTAAATTAGATGTCGGTAGTGTGTTACTGATTGCTTTTGTAGTATACTTAGATAATCCCAGCTGTGTTATAGATGGGCTCCCTGGCTAGCTGTGACGTCACGAGCCCCTTACATGTGAGCCGCTAGCGAGAGACATCCCTCTCATTTCCACCCTAGGCATAGACTCAACAGGCAGGCCTGGGGTTTTCCCCTCAAGACTCTCCAATCATACACCTCCTTACAACATCCTACATGTGTATTCTTTCGCCTATATCTCCTTGGAACCCCTACGATAAATGGTGGCAGCGGTGGGATGCTGGCTTGGCTGTGGGTAGCTGGCGTCTCTAGGCCTCCACATGCGGTCACACACAATGGCTGTCTGGCTTGGTAGAAATTAATTTCCGTACATCTGCGTAAATCTCAAATTTTCGTGACCACTGCTGCACACCATTTATCATAGGGGTTCCAAGGAGATACAGGCGAAAGAATACACACATAGGATGTTCTAAGGAGGCATATAACTGAAGAGTCTTGAGGGGAAAAGCCCAGGCCTGCCTGTAGTCTATGCCTAGAGTGGAAATGAGAGGGATGCCTCTAGCTAGCGGCTCACATGTAAGGGGCTCATGACGTCACAGCTAGCCAGGGAGCCTATCTATAACATAGCTGGGATTATCTAAGTATACTACACAAGTAATCAGTGACACACTACCAACATAGGGAGAGAAAAATGGGAATAAGAAAAGCAAAAGAGATTACAAGTTTAAAGTCACAAGGGATTCAAAGATTAACTCAAAAGCTTTGTTTCAGATGTATAGAAGTAAGATTAGGAACAAGATAGGCCCTCTCATAAGTTATTCGGGTCAACTCAATGACACTGATAAAGAAATGTGTAGAATTTCTAACACTCATTTCCTCTCAGTTTTTACGCAGGAAAATACTAGTGATATTCCAAAAATAATAAATTATGTAGAACAGGAAGAAAATAAGTTATGCTCAATCAAAGTCACTAGTGACATGGTTCTCAGACAAACAGATAAAACCTAACAAATCCCTGGGATTTGTTAGGTTCTAAAGGAATATAAGGAGGAACTTGGCAAACCTTTAGCTAGTTTTTTCAACATATCACTACAAACTGGCATAGTGCCATATAAGTGGAAAATATCAAATGTGATACCTATCTACAAAGCAGGAGACAGGTCCTTAGCTTCAAACTTTAGACCAATAAGCTAACATCCATAGTGAGAAAATTAATGGAATCTATAATTGCCAAGACTATTCAAAACCACCTTGAAAGCCATACTGATTAACCCTTTCAGGGTTTTGGCTGTACTAGTACGGCTTACGCCCCAGGGTTTTTGACGTACTAGTACGCCTAAATTCTAGCGCCCTCAAATATAGTGAGAGAAAGCTGGTAGGCCTACATATGAAAGAATGGGTCTCTGTGGTCAGTGTGTGCAGTATAAAAAAAAAATCCTGCAGCACACAGTGCGTAATGAGAAAAAAAAACAACTGACCGTGTTTTTGGATTAAAACAGCAACTTTGCACTGTATTTTCATATGGTATTTATTGTTGTATTCTAGTTTTCCTGGTCTCATTTTATAGAATGGAAAACATGTTACAGAAATTGAGGTGATTTTGATTGGTTTTACAATGAAAAGTACCTTGAAATTGAGCTCAAAGTAGCAGAAACGTTCGATTTTTACCAAAGTTCAACAGTAAACAAATCATGCCAAGCGTCCAATACACGTCAACTGGAGAGTCTAATATTCTTTCACAAGTGCGCTGATATTTATACCATTTCTACACTAATGCAGTAGTCTGCAAACAGTAAATCTTCTATTTTTTGTAAGAATAAAAATTCAAAGTGGAAAGCCAAAGAAATATAAGAGGGGCCTGGGGATGTGACTAACGAACAGAGAAATTGTTATTTTAGTGCCAGGAATGCCTTTCTTGTTTATTCTGGACCCTATTCGGAAACTGGCATCTTTTGCAATTTGTGTGAAATTGGCAAAATTGCTAAATTCTGACCACTTTATTGGATAGTTGAAATCGGTAAATGGGTGGTTTCTTGTACTCATTCGATAGAAAAAATGGAGTTCTAGCGAAATAGTTATGATTTTTGTCAACTAGTACACTGGAATTGGCCGAAAATTGGGCTCAAAGTGGGAAAAATCGCCGATGCATAAACATCGTCGAGACCGCTAACTTCGTGAGAGCATAATTCCGTAAGTTTTCCATCAAATTTCATACTTTTGGTGTCATTATGATCGGGAAAAGATTCTCTGTTTTCATATTTTTTTTTTTTTTAGATTTTGGGACCCTGAGAACAAGTCTCAGAGAGGGCCTGGGAACCCTGAAAGGGTAAGGGTTAACCCTTTGACTGTTTTGGTCGTATATATACGTCTTACAAGCCACCGTTTTTTATGTATATATATTCAAATTCTAGTGGCTTCAAATCAAGCAGGAGAAAGCTGGTAGGCCCACATGTGAGATAATGGGTCTCTGTGGTCAGTGTGCACCATATACAAAAAATCCTGCAGCACGCAGTGCAAGAGAAAAAATCCGACCTTTTTTTTTTTTTTAATTAAAATGCCAACTTTGTGGTCTATTTTCGTATAGTATTTATGGTTGTATTCTCATTTTCTTGGTCTCATTTGATAGAATAGAAAACATGTTATAGAAACAGAGGTGATTCTGATTGGTTTTACTATGAAAAGAACCTTGAAATGGAGCTCAAAGTAGGGGAAATGTTTGATTTTTGCCGATGTTCAAAAGTAAACAAATGATGTCATTTTCCAATAAATGTCCAAGTAGCCATTCTAATATGCAGTCATGAATGGGTTGACATTATTTATACAATTATTACAATATTGCAGTAGTCTGCATAACAGTAAATCTTCTATTTTTTGTTTGAATAAAAATTCAAAATAGAAAGCAAGAGTAATATCAGAAGGGCCTGGAGACGTGACTGATGAACAAAGAAAATGTTATTTTAGAGCCAGGAATGTCTGCACTGTTCATTCTGGACCCTATTTTGAAATTGTCATATTTTTTAATTTTTGCAAAATTGGCCAAATTGCAAATTTCTGACCATGTTATTGGGTAGTTGAAATTGGTAAATGGGCAGTTTCTTGTACTCAGTCGATAGAAAAAATGGAGTTCTAAAGAAATAGCTATGAGTTTGGTCGACTGGAACAATGGAATTAGCCGAAAATAGGGCTCAAAGTGGGTGAAATTGCCAATTCGTAAATATCGCCGAGGTCGCTAACTTCGCGAGCGTAATTCCGTCAGTTTTCCATCAAATTTCGTTCTTTTGGTGTCGTTGCAATCAGGAAAAGATTCTATCATTTCATAAGAAAAATTTTTTTTTTTTTTTTGTAGATTTTGCGACACCGGAAGACACCTCAGGATTCGGGGTTGCGACAGTCAAGGGGTTAATGAATCTCAGCACAGTTTTACAAGTGGTATTCCTGCCTTATGAATTTACTAACTTTTTGCCACTAAGGTAACTGAGGAGGTAGATCATGGTAATGAATATGATATTGTGTATATGAACTTCACTAAGGTTTTTAATAAAGTTCCATAATGGAGGTTATTGAGGAAAGTTGAAGAACAATGAACAGGAGAAATTTTTTCCTGGATAGAAACAAGGCTGATACATAGGCAACAGAGTTTGCATAAATGGGGAGAAATCAGAGCGGGGACGCATCACAAGCTATGTTCCACAGGGGTCAGTGGTGGGCCCTTTGTTGTTCACAATTTACAAAAGTGACACAGATGAAAGAATAAATAGCAACATAAGCAAGTTTGCTGATGACACCAAAATAGGCAGTCAAATTCATTGACGAGGACACTAGAGTGCTCCAGGAAGATCTGAATAGACTGATGCAGCGGTCAGAGAAGTGGCAGATGGTGTTTAACATACACCAATGCAAAGTTGTAAGTGGTGGAAAGATATAACCATGACACTTATACACTTGATAATACTGACTTAATATCACTGATTGCAAAAAAGATTTAGGAGTTTTGGTTAGCAGTAACCTGAAACTAAGGCAACAGTGCATAAGTGTTCACAATAAAGCGAACAGAATTCTTGGCTTCATATCAGTAAGTATAAATAACAGGTGTCCTCAGGTCATTCTTCAACTCAATATATCATTGGTTTGGCCTCGTGTAGATTATGCTGCACAGTTCTGGTCACCGTATTACAGAATGGATATACGTAAATGCGCTGGAAAATGTACAAAGGAGGATGACAAAGTTGATCCCGTGTATCAGAAATCTTTCCTATGAGGATAGACTGAGGGCCCTGAATCTGAACTCTCTAGAAAGATGAGGTGTATAAATGGAAAACAGGAATAAAGGGGTATGTAAATAAGATCCTAAAAATATCTAACCAAGACAGGACTTGCAACAATGGTTTCAAGTTGGAAAAATTTATTCAGAAAGGATATAAGAAAGCATTGGTTTGGTAACAGCTGTGAATGAGTGGAACAAAGTTCTGAGTAGCATCAGTTAAGCTAAAACACTGCATAGTTTTAAAAATAGGTTAGACAGTCGTGAGTGGGTGTGGGTGGATGTGGCTCAGACCTGACTAGCTTAGGCCAGCAGATGACTTTGATATGCCTAGAATGGGCCAGTAGGCCTGCTGCAGTGCTTATGTTCTTATGTATAGCCAAAATCCATAGCACAACAATCCCTTATCTCTCACACATCCATAAAGCTATTTTTTAGTTTAAACATCAACTGATATAACTAATGCAGATACACCTAACATAGATGAATGCATATCATTCTTGCCATAGTAGTTATCCCAAATGTCAATGAATAGTGTCGTAAACTTCCTTGCGGTACGTGTCTGGTCAGAAATTAATACAAATTGCCTCATTTATATTATGCTGCTCAATTCTAGTCTCCATATATTACAAAATGAAAATAAATGTGCTGGGAAGCATACAGAGAAGGTTGTCCAAGTTGATCCCCTGAATAAGTAACTTTTCCTAAGACAAACTGAAGACTAAATTTGCACTCCCCCAAAAGATGTAGATACAGAATTAAAAAGACTTAAGTATACAAATGGAAAACCAAAATAAACAAAAGAGATATATATAAATGTTGAAAATATCTAACCAAAACAGGATTCTCAGCAATGGATTCAAGTTAGAGAAATTTTGATTTAGAAAAGCAATGATTTGGGGGGGGGGAGGAAATTGTAGACGAGTGAGCAAACCCGCAAATAGCATCAATGAAGGGAACACTTTAGGTAGCTTTAAGGACAAGTAGAACAGGTACATGGGTGGGTGTGGTTGGGTGTGACTTGCACCTAACTACTAGCATGGACCAGCTCTACTGCAATAGTACTCCACTATTTTAATGGTCTTATTTCTAAAAGATTAAATACTTTTATATACCTGTATACTGTTAATTCTTTTGTGTTACCATAAATTGTTCAAAATTATTTGCATATGTGCACATTATTAGGACCAGTATAAATGCTTAAACTCCTTGTACTGTATTTGCAGCGCAAGTTTTTTAGGACAATCTAAAATATATTTATGCACAAGTATAAATTTTAACAATGGTTATGATAGCATACAGATGTTGATATACATGGTATATTATGTCTACTGAACTAAGGATAACTCAGAATTTAATTATTATTCTCATGTGTAAGTGATAAAATCATTGGGGTCATACAACACCTTGGGAAAGAGAGGCAATTAGACTAGAAAAAAAAAGGGGGGGGGGAGGCAGCTCCTTACTTCCCTTTCCTTTAAAAGATTAATAAAATCAATGTAGATTAAAGTTGCTTGTCATACTGCTCAACATATCTCTGTTGTACATTATATTCACAAAGCACTTAACCCATAGGGATCTTATTACACCTGGGGAATGAGAATCATGTTTAATCCAAGGAAGGAAAGTGTACCTGCAATTCCTTTCATCAAGAGTCCCTGATTGGAATCTAGGAACTCCTCCCCTTGATTACAATAATGGGGCAGACCTAACACAGTAGTGGTCATAATGCACCTCTATAGTTTTCTATTCTCTGTAATAAACTGAAAAAACCCTTATTGGGTGGAACATCTCCTAGTTACTGTACACATCTTTGCAAGTTTATTTAGGTACAGGTATACAATCATCATACATAGTAACGTGTATATTACCTAGGATAACCCAAAAGTCAGTGACTATTTCCACTTGGGTCCTTGGGTAAAATATATGCCTAATAAATGCCCTAGTTACTGCAGGTGTCTTCCATTGTGTGAAAAATCTTATATAAATGTGAGTTACTGTTCAAGTCTTGCCTACACTTATTAATCAACACTGATAACCTCAACTAGGTTCCATCCAAACGGAAGGACACATCCAACCTCTTGGATCAGGAGCCTCAAGAAACATCTCGGAAGAGGCTTGGTGGTGCAACCGCTGCATTCTCCATATGAGAAGCCAGATTCCATCACAAGTATTCTTGGCTAGGGTTGCTTAACAGGTACCACCACTACCACCACCCGGTGGCCTCACATACCAGCCTCTGCTTCCACAAGTCCTTGAAATAATTCCTGACTCCTTGCCCCCAGGCACCACAATGGAAATAAGTCGCACTCCTTGACTTTACTAAGGTTTACCCCAGGTTAAATTCTACGCAACTTATCACATAAAACCACTAAATTTTTCACAATATATATAATAGGCCTATATAAACAAGCCTAGCTGCACTTGCCCCTAAACTTGAGTATAAGCATATCAATACTCCCTGCCCGCTACAACCCTCACTTGTCCAGGAAATATGTTGTCAAACGAGAAGTGGAGGTGGTTTATGAGGTAGTTTTAAAGTGGTAAAAAGTGGCTTTTGCCCGCAATGAGTGAGTGACCGTCCTTGAGGTGACATGCGCACTCAGGAATGCGGCTGTGACCACCTTAACATTCTCCTTCACTCCCTACACTCACACTTAATACGCATTTACACACCTTAGTCGTCATACTACGCGCAATGCTAACACTGTAATCAATGCAAATCCATTAGCTAGGGAAATACTCAATTTTGGTAGCGGTACAAAATTACGGAAATCAGTCAGGCAATCCAAATATATGTGCTTCAGTCAAGCATCACATCACAGGCCCTTGCAACACTCTCGGGTACACTACTACTGCCAACACTACTATCATCCACCTACTGTCGTGCTGGAAACACTTCCTAGGATATGGATTTTGTACATTAGCTCACCATTTCCCGGTGAAATAGTGTGAACATCAACGCCCATGGTGTTGCTTTCTCAAGTCTCAGGAACACAATAGCAACCTCGGCTTGCTGCCGCCATCCACACCCACACCTCCTACCGCAACAACCAACATTAATCTCTCATCATTCTGCATAAATGTGTATAATTCAGCTCTTTGGTAAAACAGAATTTTAATAATGCTTATTGGGAAAATGAGCACAAAAGTAGAAATGCAATCGACTTTATTTGGTAAACTAGTTTGCTCTTGCGTTTGACAGTGGTGTTTACGGCGTTTTGCTGGTGTAGAAATTAAAAATAAAATAAAATCATGTGAAAGTGCTAAACCCGTAAGAGTTTATGGAGTCCTTGGAAATGGAAACTAATAAATTTTGATCCAAGGAAAGGAGGGCTGCTCGAATTCCTTCCATCAAGAGCCCTCCTCGTCGACAAGGATCCCAGTGGAAATGTCGCATTTGTTTTACTTTATCAGGTTATTCTAAGTTCAGTATTACATAATTTCATATAAAAGAAGCACTAAAAGATTGAAATTATACATGAGGCGAAAATAAAGTCATGTGAAGGCTTCCCTCTAGAAGCGTGTAGAAAGAATGGAGCAGGCAATACTGCACCTCACAATCCAATAATATTTAATTACACTCATGCTAGGCAAAATGTGCACCTTTAGACGCTTTTTCCACAGTTTTTAGAATGGCCTCTGTAAAATCCATTTAGTCCTCTGAGTCTGGTATATCATTTAATGCAAGATGAGATACAGAAATTGTCAGATCAAGGAGGCTAAGCATGTAGCCAGCAAAATAATATATGCTTCTTCAGAAAGACTAGCATCCGCTAGAAAGTAAAATTAAGGGGCCTAAAAGCCCCAGTAGGCTCAAGTCTGCAGCGGTGTTAATAATAGGTAACACTTCTTTAAAGCTGTATACTCTAACCTATATATCAATTTGCAAGGATAAAACATTTTTTTACACGCCGGCCGTTTCCCACCGAGGCAGGGAGACAAAATAAAAGAGGAAACACAACCGCCATCATTCATTCAATGGGTTTCTTGCCCGAAGTGTACTGGCATCACAGTTCAGATGACCCTCTGAACTGCAAAATCCCCACTCTTCTTCCAGAGTGCAGACATTGTTTCCACCCATATCATAAGAATCTTTGAAAGGGTTCTAAGAAGCAACATCGCCAACCACATAGATATCCATCAATTACACAACCCAGGGCAACATGGGTTTAGAGCAGGTCGTTCCTGCCTGTCCCAGCTATTGGACCACTATGACAAGGCCCTGGAAGCTGTAGAGGATAAACAAAATGCAGATGTAGTATACACACTTTGCAAAAGCCTTCGACAAGTGTGACCACGGTGTAATAGCGCACAAATTGTGTGATAAAGGAATAACAGGAAAAGTTGGCAGCTGGATTAATAGCTTCCTGACGAATAGAACACAAAGAGTAAAGTCCGAGGCAGCCATGGTAAAAAGCTCTGTTGCACAAGGCACAGTACTCGCTCCCATCCTATTCCTCATCCTCATATCTGACATAGACAGAGATGTAAGCCGTGTCTTCTTTTGTAGATGACACGCGAATTGCCATGACAGTGACCTCCATCGAAGACACAACAAAACTCCAAGCGGACAGCAACCAAATCTTCAAATAGGCCACTCAAAACAATATGAAGTTCAATGAAGAGAAATTTCAACTACTCAGATATGGAAAACTTGAGAATATTAAAACTGTATCAGGGTATACAACAAATTCTAACCATACAATAGAGCGAAAAAGTAATGTGAAGGACCTGGGAGTGATAATGTCAGAGGATCTCGCCTTCAAAGACCACAACAATGTATCTACCGCATCTGATAGGAAAATGATAGGATGGATAATGAGAATCTTCAAAACTAGGGACCCCAAGCCCATGATTTTCATCAAATCGTTTGTTCTCTATAGGCTGGAAGACTGCTGTACACCAACTGCCCTCTTCAAGGCAGGTGAAATTGCTGACCTGGAGAGTGTACAAAGAACTTTCCCGGCACACAAGTACAATAAGGCACCAAAATTACTGGGAACAGTTGAAGTCCCTTGATTTGTATTCCCTGGAACGCAGGTGAGATAGATACATGATAATATACACTTGGAAAATCCTAAAGAGATTAGTTTACCTGGAGACCTGGAGTTTACCTGGAGAGAGTTCCGGGGGTCAACGCCTCCGCGGCCCGGTCTGTGACCAGGCCTCCTGGTGGATCAGAGCCTGATCAACCAGGCTGTTACTGCTGGCTGCACGCAATCCAAACTTGCCCACCAAAATCACTCCCTATGAAAGCAAAGGACTCGGCAGGAGATGCAAAATTCCCCCAATGAAAAGCAGGGGCGCCACGAGTACACTGAGAGACAACACAAGTGTCGGGGCCCAAGACTGTTCAACTGCCTCCCAGCATACATAAGGGGGATTACCAATAGGCCCCTGGATGTCTTCAAAAAGGCGCTGGACATGTACCTAAAGTCAACACCTGACCAGCCGGGCTGTGGTTCTTACGTTAGTTTGCGTGCGGCCAGCAGTAACAGCCTGGTTGATCAAACCCTGATCCACCACGAGGCCTGGTCTCAGACCGAGCAGTGGGGGCGTTGACCCCCGTAACCCTCTCCAGGTATACCTCCAGTACTGCAACATCCCCACCCCGCCTTCAGAGTGCAGGCACTGGACTTCCACTTCCAGTATGGTAATATTTATGTTAGCCTAACACACAGGATAGTCATCCATATACAGGTTATAATGATGGAAAACTATTCATAGGTGATATACACATCCTCTGAATTTTCATGGATGAGCCGAAAGGGAAATAATTTGGTTCTGTACGGTTAAAAGGCAGCCTTATTAATTTGGTGATAAACACGCGTCAAATTTTGATGTTGAGTGCAGGAACACAAAATAAACTAACTACTTTGTTGGGTGTGAGAGGTTACTAGCATGAGGTGTACAGGTATTAACCTGAACTATTGTATGCATGTAATTTGGGTTAGATGCACCTCAGAGTTAGATGGGCATTTAGGTACAGGTCACAGCACTGCACCTCCTTCGATGCCCACTCACTCCAAACCAAACACACACTAAGCTTGACCTATTATTATATTAATAATTATCATTTAATAACACCAGTAACACTGGAAAATTAAGATTATGTGGACTGTATATAATATTAAAGACTTGATCTTAAGAAATTGTCAACTGGAACATCAGTATACCTAATCACTGGGTAAAAATTTTCATCACTTTTATTATTATTATTACAATGTTAAAAATTATAGACATTAACTTACCATTTATATTGTAGCCACATCCTGATGCTACCCTATGCTAATATATGCATTGGCCAAGGCAATGTATACTAATAATTTAAGGTTAAGTATGTATTACATGCGATTTGGTTCACCCAAGAGTGGCGTCCTCTAATTCTTCCTTGATACCACTTTAGTGGTTTCGTCCAAAATTTATACGAGATCTTCTATGGGGGACGTTCCAGTACTTATTAATTATAGTCCGAGACCGATCCACTCAATTTTGGCCTCGATGACGCCAGATTACTCTACATACATTTACAACCACTCTACCCAGATTCATTAATTGTGACGTCTCTTCCCTGCCGGTGTGACGATTCATTTTGCAATTCCCATTTTATTTTCAGTCACACCAACAATACATTTTAAATATTACATTATTTAATTTTTTACACTAAATTTAGGAAAATTATAAAAATTTTCCACACTAGGTAATTTACACTGTGTATGATTGTATTAATATTGGTTGTGGAAAATTGCATTTATCTGAATGTAACTAATTATGTACATAACAGTAAATGATAACAAAGATAATTATTATTTATCAATGTTACATAGACAAGTAGGAATTTGGGACACCTAGGTCGCAAAAATGTCCCCCTTCGATACCTACCACTGTCATAACCACAAGTTGCTCTGGACCTATTAATTAAATGAAATATACATACACCAGGAATACTGGTAAATATATAAATTTGTGGACTGTATATTAAAAATAATAAATGGTTATATATATACACAATTACATAACAGAAAGAAAATATATCTTAATATCACTCACCAATTTGACTGGAGATTAATGTGTATCATACTCAGAAAACCTCACTCTAACTAAATCTATGAAAATAATGCTGACCAGAATTACACACAAATCTAGAGGGCTTATCTGAGGTTCCTGGAGCTGTCTTGTCCAGTCGTCTGATATCTCAAGTTATGCAGGAATGCACATCCACCAATTTAGCCTCCTATTTGAGAGGTGTCAACACAATTTTAACCTCTAGAGCACGAAAAATTCTTCCCATTACAAATTAACATTAAGATCGACAACACTCTAATTGCCAGGCATAATGAGGGCAAATTCCTAGGCCTATACCTCGACAACAACCTGAACTTCAGCACCCATATCCAACACATAACCAAAAAAGTATCCAAAACGGTTGGGATCCTCTCCAAGATACGATACTACGTGCCGCAAACTGTCCTTCTCACACTATACCATTCACTTATATATCCATACCTCACCTATGCTATCTGTGCTTGGGGTTCAACTGCAGCAACACACCTAAAGCCAATAATAACCCAACAAAAAGCCGCAGCAAGAATAATCACTAAATCCCATCCCTGGCAACACCCCCCCCCCCACTCTTCATAGATCTAAACTTACTCCCTGTTCAGTACATCCACACTTACTACTGTGCAATCTACATCTACAGGACCTTAAATTCCAATATTAACCTTGACCTAAAACGCTTTCTTGATAGTTGTGACAGAACCCACAGGCACAACACCAGACACAAACATCTCTATGACATTCCCCGTGTCCGACTAAACCTTTACAAAAATTCAATGTATGTCAAAGGCCCTAAAATCTGGAACACCCTACCTGAAAATTCTAAAACTGCAGACACATTCATCACCTTCAAAACTACCATCAGAAAACATCTTATCTCCTTATACACCCTGTCAACTAATTACACGAATACCGAATACCACCTGGTGGTTCACACTTACACTCACTCACCCATTTGACCATAAACAGAAATATCAATCTCAATCTCAAAATAATGAATCTTAACTAGTCATAAGTTGGCCTGTGATACTCCAATACTGAAACTATGTATAGTGCCAAAACAAAAGCATTCATATTGCTACTCACAAACTAGTATTTAGTCACTTAGCTATAATACCAACTTACCTCATAATTTTGTAATATTTTAAACTAAGATTTAATTTAAGTCTGCCCGAAATGCCTAGCCATGCTAGGTGTTCTAGTGGTACACTCTGTAATTATTATTTTACTACATGTAAACCACACAATAACCAAATTCTGTAAACTCAGCATTGTAATCCTTATAGAGAATAAACTTTGAATTGAATTGAATTGAAACGTTTGTACAAAATTCAAAACCAAGATGGCGAGTCTCCTTCTGCGCAGACGCAGACTCTCCGTTTTCTATGACATAAATATTATTAAATACAGTATGGCCATCTATTTACATATAAATACTGAATTTCTGGAAAATATATACAATATTTTCCACATTGGTAGAATTGCCAATGTACCTATGTATACCTACGCATAAATACCCTTTCCACTAGTTATTTTTAATCTCCCATTGTTATTTTAACCTGGAGGCAGCCAGTCACTTTAGGCCTGTATAAAGATATTGGGTCTAACACTGAGAATCATACTCTCACAGCAGTTACCACATACCTCATCTTGCTAAAGTTACACCAATAGGATAAATAACGCATTAAGTGTCGTAGTCGAGTGATAACACTCGTGGCTCTCCCCAGAATGGCTCTTAGTTTAGTTCCCTGCTGGTTGAGTGGTCACACTCGTGGCTCTTGTTAGGGAGGGAGAGTTCAAGCCTCCATTTTTATTATTATTACAATAAAAGCTAAGCACTAAACCTACGAGTCTCCATTGTTTCACATACTCTGACCAGATTTTGCATATCTCATCCTGCGAGCAGTAGCAAAATATTACCAGTGCACATAATAGGTCCTGAGACTCGGCCTCAAAGTACTACTGACTAAATATGTTCAACCAACACTGACTCGTTTACACTCTGAATTCATCTACATTGTAATTTCTATAATAAAAATATTAACTGTGAAATGTTTAACCTGTGAGCAGTAGAAACATTTCGACAGAAAATACACTTAAGTGTTATACATGTGTTTCACTCATTTACTTGTAGGTATTGCATACCATTAATATAATAGACAATATATTACAAAGGGACCAATAGGTCAAAAGCGCTCTTTTTGATTAAGTAAGTTGAGCACTGGCGCTGCCACTGAGAGACGGGCTAAACCAACAGGGGTCTAACCCACGTTACATATACTTTTTTTTTTCCAATTAATGGTAAATTTTCATGATAATATACTGACCAGTGACCACAAAAGCACGATAGTTAAAGAAATTTCACATTCACATTGAAAAATCATGTTTTTGAAGGGCAAATTTTCGGATTTTTTCCGTAATCTTATGATTTTTTAAGTTCCTCAGATTGAAATCCTGGCTGCGTCATTGGTTATAAGTTAGGTGAAGTTACGGTACTTGGCTAGAATTTTCAGGTATCTTCAGCCATTTTGCTATCAAATAAATATTTCAAAAATTTTGAATATTTGTGAGGAGTTTGCTGCTTGTTGGGGTTTATCACATTCACGAATGTAATACGCCCATATACGTTGTACTTATAGAAATAAAGATTATTATTATTATTATTATTATTATTATTATTATTATTATTATTATTATTATGGCGAAGGTTGTGAGAATAAAGTTTACATTTACCTACTTTTACATCAAGTATGGTGTAAGCGCTCAGAGTTATTTGTAAATTACGTAAAGCTTGAGGGTAGTAACATTGTAGACTGCTTATTGTGTTAGATGTGCCATAGACATGACTTTCTTGCTTGGCGACTAACGATAATTTTGTTGACGGGTGTCTTTCTCTGTTTCAGTTCATCTGGAATTCTCTTTGTATTATTATCATCAGACTGCAAGTAGGCAGCTCAAAGTTATAATCGACTCTCTCCTCGAGGGCAGACGCTTTTGCTATCTCATCACTGCTGTTATGCATTTGAAGGCCAGAGTGCGAGGGAATCCGCAGAAGGTAACTAAGTTCTGGAGCTGTCGTTTATACTTTTACCATACCTGTGTCTGGCTTCTGACAAAAACATGTTTCACTTGTGCCTCATGGAGCACAGAACGCTTGGGGATGAGACAGGATTACTTATATTTAAAGTGTCAAGATTGGACGTAGGGACACGTTTGAGTGCAAGGAGGTTAGTAAAAAATTCAGCTTGGAGGGTCGAAGCCCAATTATTTATGCGGTCCCAACCTCTAGGTAAGATCCATCGCTCTGTTCCACATCGACCGCACTACCAGCTGCTCTGGTTGGTTGGTTGGTGGAGGGAACCATCAGCGTGGGAGATAGAAAGCATCCTGTGTCTGAAGTATCTAGTAACTTGAAGCATCATGCTTGGCTTTCGGGCAATGTTTAGACTGTGATATAATTCATTTCTTGGGGCGAAAACTAGGAATGATGTTTTGGAAAAAAATAATTTTCCATGGTGCACGAAGTATCGCTGTTTAGTAACTTGATACACATTAATTTGGAGATAAGTTACGGTTTTTATGATCCATTCGGAAAAGTGATCACCTGTTCCAAGGCCAACTTTCAGGGCTTCTGTGCAAGGATTAGTGTGGATTTTCCTGAGTATTTTAAAGCTAATGAGGCTATATCCTTTAATGACACGGTCTCCTAGGCTCTGAATATTTAGTTCTTTTTAATTGTTAAATATTTGTTTGGCACATAAACTTCCAAGGATGATTTTTATTGCTTTATTATGCATTATTCGAGCACTTCAAGCATTGTATCAAGCAAAAAAATAAGTAAAGGTGAAGCATATTTGGCTGGGGATCATATACAGACGGCTTGTGTCTCAGTGGTAGCACCTTCAGTTCGCAACCGAGGAACCCAGGTTTGATCTTGGGGTGGATGGAGAAGCTGGGTATGTTTTCTTGCACCTGTTACCCCCTGCTCACCTAACAGTAAACAGGTGCTTATGTGTTAAGCGACTGTTGTTAATGACATCTTGGGAGAGGAAGAATAAAGGACCCAATGGAAATAAAACACATTGATTGACTTTCCCAGCTTTTGCTAAGATAGTAACCCATCGGGTTAATAATCCGAGTAAAGTATTTTTTTTTCTCAAGATTCACTATCTTTACATTCTGACATTTGCCCAGTACCTGAGGTGGAACCCTGCCACAGCCAAAAATGCTTTTGGCCTTTCTATCGTATCAACAAAGTCTGAGTACAGCCAATCCAAATAGAAGGATTGTAAGTGGTCCGGTGGTCTGGTGGCTAAAGTTCCCGCTTCACACACAGAGGGCCCGGGTTCGATTCCCGGCGGGTGGAAATTCCGACACGTTTCCTTACTACTGTTCACCTATCAGCAAATAGGTACCTGGGTGTTAGTCTACTGGTGTGGGTCGCATCCTGGGGGACAAGATTAAGGACCCCAATGGAAATAAGTTAGACAGTCCTCTATGACGAACTGACTTTCTTGGGTTATCCTGGGTGGCTAACCCTCCGGGGTTAAAAATCCGAACGAAATCTTATCTTAAGTCCGAGATTTGTATCTGGTTACATGATCGAGCCAAGACTCAGAATGTAGTTGGATCTTGCGAACTGTTCTTTCCCATAGAGAAGGAAAGGTGCCTATACAGTAGCCTTATTTTCTCATTTGAGACATAGTTTAATATCTTTATTTTGCACCTCATACCCATCCTAAGGATTTAACTTAAGTTTTGATCCGAATCGAGTACATAGTTAAGGGTTTTTGATGTTCGCTTATCTGGCGATTTAAGTCATTTTATCATCTATACAACGCATTCATATTATCATCATCTGACAAAAAGAATTAGTAAGGAAGCTAATTTTATATTGATTACATAAAGTGGGCATATAATTTATTAAATGATTACTCAGAATATTAAGAGGATTAGGCCGAGGATGGATAGATGGCTTGAGCTTGTTACCACCTGCAGCTCATAAGACTGCCATCCCCACGAGTCCCTTTGAGGCGGGGTAGATGGCAGACCAGAGGCCTAGCTTCTCCCTACGAGCCCCGTGAGGGCGGGGAATGTGGCTAGGCCTGGGGACAGTTGGTCCCAAAGATGAGGGGTACTTGTGCCTCCTCCCATGGGAGACTTACGTCTCGAGATACTCCCCAGATAGGGAGCCAAGGCCGGGTCACCACTACTTGGAAAAGACCCGGGCCGGGAGAATACCGGCGAATAAAAAAAAAAAAGATCCCTTCAAGAAGGGAAGAGATACCTTGCTGTAACTGTAAGGCTTTTTGATGAAAGGAATTCAAGTTACCCTTCCTTTCAGAATCTTCATTTCCACGTCTGTCTCAAAAACAGCAAAGCTAACTTTCTGTTGAACAAGCAGTCTTTAACACAGTGGATAAGTCTCTCACTTGTATTCCTTCTCCCAAGCTAAAGTCAGCTAGTTTTCTCAGAGGCACCCTTAAGATCGAGCAAACCCTTCAAGGAGGTGCCTTGATGCTGGTGAAGACCTATTGTTTCAAGGCATTGGAATTATTTTCCTTTCCTGGAGGATACCAAATTGCCTTCCATTCCCCTAGTACTATGTGACCTTTCCGTTCCTACAGGCTTAGCGCTTCCACATGAATATGATGTAATTAAGGAAAATAATGTACAAGCTGTCAGTCCGTAAGATGATTTTTAAGGAAATGTTTTAATTCTGTGTTTCGCTCAAAGTAAAGCTTCACTTTACGTTTCGTCATAAGTAGCTATTGAGCAGGACAATGTTTTGCTCTACGTAGCCCTTTTCAAGTTGACTTTGTCCACTTACAGTATGTTCGTGCTGTACAGATCCAGTCGGGTATTTCCGGACACCGGAGTAATGTGAGAGTGTTGCCAGAGCAGACATGATACCGTCCTCACCAGGAAAGTGACTTTACATTAGTTAGTTCAGAATTAAGCCCACCGTTAGTGAGGAAGGAGTTTCATTACGTGGTATATAATACCGGCAAATTTACTACTGCAACTTACCTGGTTATCAAAATTAAGGGGCTCAGTCCCTATAAGTTTACTTACAGTAGATACAGGTACACGTAAGTCCAATTGTCATACATAATAAAAATTACCTAGGATAATCCCCCCAAAAATCAAAGTGACTTATTTTCATTACCTGGAGTTTACCTGGAGAGAGTTCCGGGGGTCAACGCCCCCGCGGCCCGGTCTGTGACCAGGCCTCCTGGTGGATCAGAGCCTGATCAACCAGGTTGTTGCTGCTGGCTGCACGCAAACCAACGTACGAGCCACAGCCCGGCTGGTCAGGAACCGACTTTAGGTGCTTGTCCAGTGCCAGCTTGAAGACTGCCAGGGGTCTGTTGGTAATCCCCCTTATGTATGCTGGGAGGCAGTTGAACAGTCTCGGGCCCCTGACACTTATTGTATGGTCTCTTAACGTGCTAGTGACACCCCTGCTTTTCATTGGGGGGATGTTGCATTGTCTGCCAAGTCTTTTGCTTTCGTAGTGAGTGATTTTCGTGTGCAAGTTCGGTACTAGTCCCTCTAGGATTTTCCAGGTGTATATAACCATGTATCTCTCCCGCCTGCGTTCCAGGGAATACAGGTTCAGGAACCTCAAGCGCTCCCAGTAATTGAGGTGTTTTATCTCCGTTATGCGCGCCGTGAAGGTTCTCTGTACATTTTCTAGGTCAGCAATTTCACCTGTCTTGAAAGGTGCTGTTAGTGTGCAGCAATATTCCAGCCTAGATAGAACAAGTGACCTGAAGAGTGTCATCATGGGCTTGGCCTCCCTAGTTTTGAAGGTTCTCATTATCCATCCTGTCATTTTTCTAGCAGATGCGATTGATACAATGTTATGATCCTTGAAGGTGAGATCCTCCGACATGATCACTCCCAGGTCTTTGACGTTGGTGTTTCGCTCTATTTTGTGGCCAGAATTTGTTTTGTACTCTGATGAAGATTTAATTTCCTCGTGTTTACCATATCTGAGTAATTGAAATTTCTCATCGTTGAACTTCTTATTGTTTTCTGCAGCCCACTGAAAGATTTGGTTGATGTCCGCCTGGAGCCTTGCAGTGTCTGCAATGGAAGACACTGTCATGCAGATTCGGGTGTCATCTGCAAAGGAAGACACGGTGCTGTGGCTGACATCCTTGTCTATGTCGGATATGAGGATGAGGAACAAGATGGGAGCGAGTACTGTGCCTTGTGGAACAGAGCTTTTCACCGTAGCTGCCTCGGACTTTACTCTGTTGACGACTACTCTCTGTGTTCTGTTAGTGAGGTCTTATTACGTACCTTTGTAATATTTGGACTGCCACACACATGATAGGTATGGTACATGTACATGTGCAGGTACATGTACAACACCTGTGTATCCTTAATGATGTATATAAAGATAAATGATACCCAGGTGTTGCATATCAGTACAGAATTAAGCTCAAAGTCAGTAAGGCAGATGTTTCATCGGTATGTAATACCGACAAGTTGGTGAAAAACACATGTTCAACAGTTGGGTTTCTTTGATGTTGCAATGTTTAGCCTGAGCGGAAGACTTCTTCAGTTAAATACAAAGGAGAATGGAGTGAAGGCAGCAGGGGCAGCGGCGAGGTAAAGATGTAATCAGAAATAGTTTGAGGTGGTCAGTCCCTCAGCCTGGGAGACTCCTGCTGCCTTCAGTCCTTTCTCCTGTTTATTTGACTGAAGAAGCCTACAGCGCAGGCGAAACATTGCAACAGTAAAGATACCCAATTGCTATACATGTGTATTACCCATCCGATGTTTCACAACATGGTATACAAAACCAACAACTTGATGAATAAGATACAAATATATCACCTGGGTATCTTTACTGACGTAGATAAAGATAAAAGATACCCGGGAATTGCATACGTGCCTTAGTCATCCAAG
The DNA here is from genome assembly GCF_038502225.1 of Cherax quadricarinatus. Classification (NCBI taxonomy): domain Eukaryota; kingdom Metazoa; phylum Arthropoda; class Malacostraca; order Decapoda; family Parastacidae; genus Cherax; species Cherax quadricarinatus. The sequence continues at coordinate 7,960,793 of NC_091340.1, forward strand.
ATGTTGGTGTGTGCAAAGTGCAGCTATGAAATGGTGCAAGCTCTTTCCGTCCTTGATATCATGCAATTAGATTCAAGTAACTTTCTACCGAGCTAACATTTATATCAGTTTACAGTTGTGTCAGACATGCAATCTGCTACAATGTATATGTACTGTGGAAATAAATACTATAAAATACCGACACGATGGAAACATAAACACTTAAGCGGTATAATGTCATCACAATGTCATCCTTTATTGACAAAGGCCACTGCGTGGGCGAAACGTTGTTAATAAAGAATCACATTATACTGCTTAAGTGTTTATATTTCCGTATATGTACTGTAACTTCTCTGTATAGCTCATAAGAAATAATATTTCTTTTAATTTGAACCGAATTTGAGGTTAATTTCGTAGTAAACAAGGGTAAATATCGCCTGTCTTCGGTAAGGAGGATGTCAGTGGCCAAAAGCAACCCATTACAAAGGTTGTAAGTAAGTAAGCAAGTTTTAGGCACAGGTACATATAAGCACAATTATCATACATAGTGTACTATCCACGATAATCCAAAAAAGTCAAAGTGACTTATTTCCACTGGGGGTGGAAATAAATGGTATAAAATACCGACACAATGGAAATATAAACACAAATGCAGTATAATGTGATCCTTTATTGACAACGTTTCACCCACACTGGACTTTTTCAAGTCACACACGGATTCGTGTGTGACTTGAAAAAGCCCACTGTGTGGGTGAAACGTTGTCAATAAAGGATCACATTATACTGCATTTGTGTTTATATTTCCACTGGGGGTCCTTGATTTTCTGTGAGAAAATGCGCATGGTGATAAGAATGGAAATATTTTCAAGGGAAAGAATATCACCAGTGGGTCCCACAGGGTCAGTGATGGTCTCCGTAATAGTTTTTAATTTATATTGATGACTTGTCAGAAGGGAGAAAAAAAACACATCAGCATTTTTTTGCGGATCGCGTAAAAGTTATATGAAAAGCAAGTAAGACAAATTACTGTAAATATCTTAATAAGAATAAATTGAACAGAAGGACAGGTCGTGGACCGGGCCGCGGGGGGGTTGATCCCCGGAATTCCCTCCAGGTAGACAGACGGATGTTGGGAATTAATGTAAATACGTGATATGTGAAGGAAATGGGGGACGTCGATAAGAGGCTACATGTAGGATATAGTGAACGAGAACAGTATAATTAGAGTAACGGACATAGAGAAGGATAATTAATAATATAACACCAACTCTCCATCAACACCATTAATATTCCACCAACACCACCAATACCATCAACACTCCGTCAACACACCACCAACACTCTAACAACAATCCACCAACACTCCATCAACACTCCAACAACACTCCATCAATACTTTAACAATGCCAACACTAACAATATTCCACCAACATCTAACAACACCATCAACACTCCACCAACACCACCAACACTCATCAACACTCTGACAACACTCCATCAACACTGACAACACTCCATCAATACTTTAACAATGCCAACACTAACAATATTCCACCAACACTCTAACAACACCACCAACACTCCACCAACACTCTAACAACACCACCAACACTCTAACAACACCACCAACACTCTAACAACACCACCAACACTCTAACAACACCACCAACACTCTAACAACACCATCAACACTCTACCAACAGATAATTTTCTCTACCCATATTCCATCAAACATCTGAACTCCTGGGAACGCTTGAAGTCTCTTCAAATATATTCTTTGGAACGTAGGCGAAAAAAGCACATCATAATTTACACCTGGAAAATCCTGGAGGGACTAGTCCCAAACCTACACACTGCACCATCTACCAAGAGACTTGGCAGACGGTGAGAAGTTCCTCCACTAATTTAGCCCTAATTTTTAAAAGGGTAGACCAGTAAGCCAACGGAAGGCCTCAATCAAATGACCAAAAGCTCCAGCGACGGGTCATCATATGATTAAAACCTGCATTAGGAAACACTTCTGTTTCCTAACAAACCTTACCTAGCCTAACCCACCTCCACTATAAAGCAGGGGCACGACGAGTACACCAAGAGAGAACTCCAGTGTCAGAGGTCCCCGACTGTTCAACGCCCTTCGTACATAGGGGGAATTACCAACAAACTCCTGGTTATCTTCAAGAGGGAGCCTGATATGTTCATCAAGTAAGCTCCTAA